>NC_052475.1:17304270-17393209 GCF_009730915.1 Dioscorea cayenensis subsp. rotundata | reverse complement strand
AGAACTCGAGGAACGGAGCTAGAATCTAACACACTCGGAGGGAAAAGGGGACGTCTGCACCTCTCAACTCACCCTCGTAACCCTCTCCAACCTAGCTTTGTCTAACACTCATGGTGTGTCACTCACTCACAAGGTTACCAACAAGAACTCTCAACCCTAGTGTCACTCTAGGGAGTATTCAAACAATCAAGCATTCAAGGTTGGAACTCACAATAAACATCAATTAATTGAAAGCATAATAAAGAGATTCAATGAAACGAATACATCCTAGGGTTCACAAATACCCAAGTACCCAGTAGGGGTTTAGCTCTCCATGGAGCAAATCACAAATACCCAAGTACCCACTAGGGGTTTCACTCATCCTATGAGATAGCTCTTTCTCTCATTAGGGCATAACTAGTATCCGACTTATGAGAGTAGCTTCATACTTCATAGGTGGTAGCTCTTTCCACCCAAAATACCAAATAAACAAGAAAACTATTTTGTCCCTTTAACATCGAACATGAGCTTCCAAAAGAGTTTAAAGAGTGAGTAGTGCAACGAATGTAAATCGGGCAAAAATTCCTAGAAATTCAAATAAAACTAGAGCATGAAGACATTCAATGTTGAAAATTCTTCTAAACTCAAGAATGCAATCAATGCAACTAAGGTGAATTACCATTGGCTATGTGAGCATGTATATCAATCAAGAACAATAGAAAAGATGTGTGCACTATGAAACTCTCCCCCACACTTAAGTTGTACATTATCCCCAATGTGCACATGCAAGCTCACCCATAATGTATATCAATCAAGAATATATGTTGGAGAAACAATGAAAACAATACTCCCCTGACTACTAGTGTTGCGTTTGATGAAGCTAAATCCTTGGGAGTAGTGTTCCAATGGGTTGTGAAGCTCACAGGGCCAAGTGCCGAAGCACTTTGGTCGTGCCCATAACAAAGTCTCAATTCCCAAGATGACAAGACCATCTGCACGCATACATGAGGGGGTTCAGTGAAGCTCAATAAAAACAAAATAACTCGACTATATAAAAGATAGAACAATGATACAACTCAAGATGCAAAATGAAAATAAACTCAGAAGGAGAGCCCTTTTTGAGTGAACAACTCCAAAATAAAGTGCATAAAAGTAAAGAAATGGAAATAAAATCAAATGTCGGTGTCGCGCTCTGGGTTTCTACTGCAGCTAGTGATGAGGAAGTACATGGTGGGTCCACCTGTGCTGGTATAGGTGGTTAGGAAAATGCTGGAGGAGCTGAGGGAGCTTGAGGAGACCTCGGTCGCATAAGACAAATAATGAGGCGACGTCTCGCTCTAAGATACTGTCATAGTGTGCCCGAAAGCGTGCCATGAACTCGCTGTCATCTGAGCAACCTCGCAGCCCTAATCTCAATAATCTGCAGCACGCAGGCCTTAGCTAACTCCCTGTCTCGTATCACCCCCATGTACTCTCGAGCCTCTTAGCAATCATGGGCTCTAGATGGTGAAAACATATGTCACGAGTGCGTCCTCTTCCACCTGCAGGTGCCTCGGTCTCCATCATTGTGGTCGACTCGGGGTAGGCCTGAGAAGCCTCGACATCATCTCCCTCATCCTCAGCTCGTCTCGGGCTGGTAGCACCAAAGCATAAACCCCTGTCCGAACCCAGCGGATCATGCCCATCAATCTCATCATCTCTAGGATCAGGGGAGCGCGTATTCTCGTCTTCTTGACCCCCGAACTGTGTCTAATAGACGCATACCCAACACTAATCTCGTAATGTAGGGGCTCGAGAAGATCGCTCCCAATCTAGCGTAGTGCCCCTAGTGTCTAATATACTCAGCGATGATGTGTCCTAGGTGAATCGGCACGACAGCTGCATCAGAGTATAGGCAGAAAGCTCCTGCGAGCTCGGACACCCAAAGTGCTATCACCACGACCATTCACGACCTTCTCCTGGAGTATGTAGATATCGGTTTGCAGGTCGGGAAAGGCATGTGGCCTTGGACACTCCTGGCTCATATTGGCCTTGACCACATAGTGCTCGATAAGCTCTCTGCGGGTCAAAGCTCCAGGATAATCTGTCGGTAACTTAGATTACTCCCTCGGCTCTACGTGACGCTCGCTGTCATATAAGCCAAGCAAAACTGAAAATTGAGTGATGCTCAAACTATGGTGGTGTCCAAGTGCTCTGAACTGAATGGCAATGAGGCTGTCAAAACTAGCGTAAGATCTCTCGAACTCGAACGATGCCAGAACCTCTAATGCAAGCTCTCGGATGGCTGGCTCTCTAATCGTCAATAACGGCCTCCAACCACCTACTGATACGAGATCCTCGACCTCGTCTACAAACTCATCTCCCTACAGTAGATCTCTCAATATACTCATATCAAGGAATCGAGTCTGACCAAATCGCAGTCTCGACAAACACTCAAAACGAGCATGGTGCTCTGGAATAGTGAAACTAACACTCTCAGGTTCGGATGATGAATCACGCGGCCGCTTATCAGCTTGCTTCTTCGACTGAGGGGCCATAATCTGCAAAATTTGAAAGGAGATCGATCAAAAAAGTTGATTAACTAATGCTGCAGAAATCTACACGGTCATGCGGAATTTCCACACGCCCGTCTGGATCCACGGAGCGTGAAAACCGCACAGCCACATCTTCAAAAATCCAAAAATACAATGTTAACTTCATTCTAAACATAAACAATCATTCTAATTGAATAAACGAAGCATTATTAACTAGATTCATCGATGAAAATGATGAATTGACGAAGAAAATCAAGAATAGGGCTTACCGACGAGTTGAGATGAGAGAATTTAGAATCGGCCAAAAAACCTCGTGAAAATCCTACCAAATCGGTAATAAGAGGTTAGAGAATGATGTGCGAGTTCCCTCAGAAGAATGGAGGATGTGAAGAAGAAGAGAAACGGCTATTCTTTAAAAAGACATTGCGCCTCTTGGTGTTACTCAGTAAATCCAGTGCAGGCGTGCGGAAATTACCCAGGGATGTGACCGCATGCGTCCGTGTCTTCTCTAGACATCCAAGAAAAATTCCTCAAGTGTTCCGCGACGCAGCTGTGAAATGCCACATGGGCATGGACATTCATAAGTCTAATTCACAGTGGCAAATGCATGCCCCTGTGCCTTCTCGGGATGGAGAGGCTCCCTCTGAGATCACGTGCAGGCGTGAGGAAATTATCCACGCCCGTGCGAAGTTCACAAGGTAACCCACAGGGGTGAGTTCAAGCCCTTGTGCGCTCTCGGGATAATCGCCAAACTCGCGGAAATCGCACGCCCGTTCGGAAATGTACCCCACGGGCATGCGATATTCACATCAGTCGTTCACGTGGCTGCATGCGCCCTCGCGCCTTCTTTGGATGAGCTCGATTGCAAATCTACGGTGTGCGAAACTACCACGCTCGTGCGTTTTCCTGGGATACCTTAGAAAAAGCTGAGCTCTGCGAAGAATTTCTGAACATGATTGCACTCAGAGCCTGCCCTATTATGCAAGTTTTACCAGTGAAAAACATGAAATAAAGCTCAAACGACCAAACTTCACTAAATCCACATGAAAACGCACAATGAATACTCAAAACCTCAAATAAAATCACAGCACAAGCATCTAAAAATCAAGACACCAACATGCAACAATTTATTCATGCAAACACTACATTATTCGACTAAGAAAAACAGGAAACACTTGGGTTGCCTCCCAAGAAGCACTTATTTAACGTCACTAAGCTTGACGTACCTTGTCTTGCCTCACGGGGCTCATAGATGAATGTTGCCCTCTTACCCATGCCTTAGAAGCATGATGAACACAATCTCTTGAAGGTAGAGGGTGTGTTATCGGGCTTGGGGCCACCTAGCAATGGTTCATCCAACTTCTTCTGTTCACGTACGTCTCCAACAGCCTTGGAGCGTTTCCGGTGGCGTCTCCTAGCCCTCTTCATTTTTCGGAGCACCTTCTTCAAGATCCCCGGGGTAGATGGTACTTCTTTCGTCGAACCAAGCATCATTACTTCTTCATCATCCTCCTCTTGGTCGAACAAACCCTTTTACTGGTCCGGATTGAATATTTCCTACATGTATTCATCAACAATCTCATCAGTACTGTCTAGAAAGTATCAAATATCATCGAAATCAAGAGAATGTCGCATGGCTTCAGCAAGGCGGTATGCGAGCTTGTCATCTCCAACTCTCAAAGTTAGCTCTCCGTCGTCCATGTCAATCAATGCCTTGGAAGTCCGCAAGAACGACCTCCCAAGTATCAAGGGTACATCTGCATCCTCATCGACGTCTAGCACCACAAAGTCTACAAGAAATATATACTTGTCCACCTTCACAAGTACATCTTCGATGATACCCCTCGGATGTGTCACCGTTCGGTCCGCCAATTGCAAAGTCATCCGAGTGGGTCTAGGCTTACCTAAGCCTAACTTTCGAAATGAGGTGTATGGCATGACATTGATGCTTGCCCCTGAGTCCGCCAATGCCATTTCTTCACCCATATTGCCAATGCTACACGGAATGATGAAGCTTCTAGGGTATTTCTTCTTGTTCGGCATGTTCCTTTGCAACACCGCCGAGCATGTAGCATCTAGAACCACCGAAGCACTCTCCTCCAACTTCCTCTTGTTGGTCAACAAGTCTTTCAAGAACTTCGCATACTCAGGCATTTGGGCCAATACCTCAACGAAAGGAATATTAATGTGGAGTTGCTTGAACAAACTCATGAACTTCTTGTACTGTTCATCCCCTTGGTCATTTTTCAATCTTGAGGGATAAGGGATTCTTGGCTTGAAAGGTGGGGGTGCCACCTCCTTCTCTTTGCTTGTTCCCTCTTCTACCTCTATAACCTGGGGTGCGTGTTCTTTTGGCATCTCACTCGGAAGCCTACCTTCAACCTCACGACCACTTCTCAAAGTGATCGCCTTCACTTGCTCTCTAGGGTTGGTCTCTGTATTGCTCAACAAGCTTCCATGTCGAATTTCAGAAAGAGACTTCGCAATTTGCCCCACCTGATTTTCAAGGTTATGTAAAGAGGCGGTGTGGTTGCGAAGTGTGGCCTCAACTGATTCAAACCTTGTATTCGTAGATTGCACAAATCTAGTCAAGGCCTTCTCCAAATCATTCATTCGGGTTTCCAAACCTGAAACTCTGTTTTCCACATGTGGGGCTTATTGTTGTGGTTGGAAACCCGGTGGCACCATGGCCTTTGGTGGACCCTAATTACTCCATGAGAAATTGGGATGATTCTTTCAACCCGGATTGTAGGTATTGATATATGGGTTTCCTTGAGGTCTCAAGCCATTACCTACAAAATCAATGTTCTCCACCGAAGATACATCACCAATAGAGATCGAGCAATCGGATTGATCATGTCCTCCACCACACCCGTTGCAATTCATCATGGCCGCTAGTCTATTTGAAGTTAGAAAATCTAACTTCTTACTCAAATTTTCCACTTGAGCCACCATTGAAGTTACGGCATCTATCTCATGGAGACCGGCCACCTTTTTCTTCTCCCTAGCATTCCATTGGTAGTTGTTTAACCCTATTTCTTCAATTAACTGACGACCCTCATCGGGGGTCTTGCTACCTAAGGTACCTCCTGCTGCCGCATCCAAGAGTTGCCTTGTACTCGGGTTCAAACCATTGTAAAAAGTCTGAATAATCATCCACTCTGGAAATCTGTATTGCGGGCACTTTCTCAGGAGCTCCTTGAACCTTTCCCATGTCTCAATTAGAGACTCCAATTCCATCTGAACAAAGGATGAGATCTCATTCCTAAGCTTTACGGATTTTCTGGGAGGGAAATAACGGGCTAGAAAATCTTCTACTATCTCCTCCCATGTGGTAATTGATGCTCTAGGTAATGAGTGTAGCCACTGCTTCGCTCTCCCCTTTAGGGATAATGGGAAGGCTCGCAACTTGATGGCATCATCCGTCACCCCGTTTATCTTGAGCATATCACACACCCCAAGAAAACTCTCTATATGACTGTTTGGATCCTCGTTGGCCAAACCATTGAACTGTGCAGATTACTATAACATGTGGATGAATGCCGCTTCAGCTCGAAGTTCTGAGCTGTAATCGGGGGACGCACAATACTCGATTGTGTCACCAACACTGAAGGTCTGGCATAATCGGATAATGTTCACTATTGCCCATTATGTTATGCCATGTTTTTAAATTCTTCCACTTCCAAATCAGCTAGATTAGAGTGTTCTTGCACAGGCTCTTTTCCTTTTCTTCTAAGTGTACATTCAAGCTCGGGATCTCCTTCAATCAATATTAAGGGGTTCCCTCGGGTCATAACCTGGAGCTGCACCCAAAAAGAAAGGAAAAGAAATCAGAAAGATAATAGAATAAGAAGAAATGAAATAGAATTTATGGTAAGATAGCTAAGAAAACAAAGTGCAAAGTATCTCTAAACGCCTACTCCCCGGCAACATCGCCAAAAACTTGACAAGGTCCCCTTGCGTATATCTCACAAGTGCACGGGTTTGTCGAAGTAATAATCCCAGCTGAGCGGATATCGTATCCACAGGGAGTAGGGAATAAAAACACTTAATTCGCTTCTTAGCTATGTGAAAGATGAAAAGTGATATATGTGGCAATGATTCAATTTTCAAAATTAAAAACAACAAGTAAGAGAGCACAAGTAAATGAGAAGGTAAGGCAATCGATAAAGATGGGGTACCTGGATATTGCTCCTCCTAGAACAATCATTTCAAGTGCAAGAACCCTCTATTACGCTTCCTAATTAATGCAACACTGGGTCGTGGAAATTCTTAATTACATAGTCCCAAATCTAAGGTCAACTATGCCTAACTCTATACATGTCCCGGAGGACAGATTGGATAACCTCTCAACCTCGCACTCGCATAGAATTGTAATGAGCTCTAGGGATTCCAAGTGCTAAATCACTTCCTAATTATAGACCTAACCCTTTGGTCCATGTGGAAAGTCCCTAACCACAATTAAACCCTAGATACTAAGATCACTTCTACGCTTCACTCCATTGCACCCGCAACTAAGCCCCAGCGGAAGGTCATCCCTTAGACCATTCATTCTATTCTGGCCATAAAGGGGACGCTCCTGTACCTCTCGACTAACCCTTGCAACCCTCTCCAACCTAGCTTTGTCTAACACTCGTGGTGTGTCACTCACTCACAAGGTTACCAACAAGAACTCTCAACCCTAGTGTTACTTTAGGGGAGTATTCAAACAATCAATCATTCAAGGTTGGAACTCACAATAAACATCAATTAATTGAAAGCATAATAAAGAAATTCAATGAAAAGAATACATCCTAGGGTTCACAAATACCCAAGTACCCACTAGAGGTTTAACTCTCCAAGGAGCAAATTACAATCAAATAAATAGAATGTAAAAGCAATGAATCCATAGAAACCCCCTCGATAGGTGTGTCGATCGTCTTGTGTAGATTCCTCTACTCGTCGCAAAGGGTCCTTCGTCCGGCCTAGGATACACCTCTCAAGATCGGTGTCGACCAAAGCACTCCCAATAACCTTCTTCCTAACGACGAGCGATGTCGGAGCCGTAGAACCTCTCCAAAACCCTAGCCAATATCTCTCAAAACCCTAGCCGAAGCCCTCTCTCAAGTTGGGGAAAAGATCAAGAAGAGAATGCTGAAATCGAGGCTGAATCGGCTTTAAATAGGGCTAGAATCGGGGATCCACAGGCCCCTATGGCTGCCCCTGTGGATTTTTCACACGGGCATGTGGAAATTCCACACGCCCGTGTGGATTCTCTGTTCTGCAGTTTTCTCGACCGGGAATGAACAATGCTTCTATAGTACTTTGCTACAGTATTCACCCTGAAATACATCCCTGATCCATACTTTCATCGAAGTAACGAAAATGGGCACACGTTCACGTCGTGGATCGCTTTGCTTCTTCAATGACGGATAAGTTGATGGAGATCTTGTTCTATGTGCATAAGTTGGAATGCTTGAGTGTGATTGCCCTTGTGCCCCTCCAAATGGTTGTGCTAAGTCAAATATGAGGAGGTTGGCACACACTCCAGCATCTTACACCCGATGACAAGGTCCCCTTGCGTATATCCCGCAAGTGCATGGGTTTGTCGAAGTAATAATCCTGGGTGGGTGGGTATCGAATCCACAAGGAGTAGGGAATAAAAATGCCTAATTCGATTCTTAGCTATGTGAAAGATCAATGATAATGAGTATGATAATGATTCAATTCTCAACAGTAAAAGCAAAAAGAAAGGCAGCAAAAGTAAAGAATGGGAGTAAGGCAATCGATAAAGATGGGGTACCCGGATAATGCTCCGCCTAGGATAATTGTTTCAAGTGCAAGAACCCTCTATTATGCTTCCTAATCAATGTAATGGTGAGTCGTGGAAATCCTTAATTACATAGTCCCAAATCTAAGGTCAACTATGCCTAACCCTATACATGTCCCGGAGGAGAAATCGAACAATCTCAACACCTCGCACTCGCATAGGGTTGCAATGAGCTCTAGGGATCCCAAGTGATAAATCTCTTCCTAATTATAGACCTCACCCTTTGGTCCAGGTGGAAGGTCCCAAACCACAATTAAGCCCTAGATACTAAGATCACCTCAACGCTTCACTCCGTTGCACGCGCAACTAAGCCCCAGTGGAAGTTCATCCCTTAGACCATTCACTCTATTATAGCCGCAAAGAACCTCGAGGAACGGAGGTAGAATATATCACACCGGAGGGAAAGGGGACTCCCTGACCTCTCGACTCACCCTCTCAACCCCTCTCCAACCTAGCTTTTTGTCTAACGCTCGTGGTGTGTCACTCACTCACAAGGTTACCAACAGGAACTCTCAACCCTAGTGTCACTCTAGGGGAAATATTCATACAATCAAGCATTCAAGGTTGGAACTCACAATAAACATCAATTTATTGAAAGTATAATAAAGAGGTTCAAAGAAACAAATAGATCCTAGGGTTCACAATACCCGAGTACCCACTAGGGGTTTAGCTCTCCATGGAGCTAAGTACAATCAATGAAATAGAATGTAAAAGCAAAGAATCCATAAAGAAACCCCCTCGATAGTCGTGTCGATGGTCTTGTGGAAAGTCCTCTACTCGTCGTCCAAGGATTCCCTCGTCCGGTATAGGATACGCCTCGACGGAAGCTCCCCTACAAACCTTCTTCCTAAGGAATGACGATGTCAGAGCCGTAGAACCTCTCCAAAACCTTGGCCAATACCCCTCGAAACCCTAGCTGAAGCCATCTCGCAAGTTGGGGAAAAGATGGAGAAAAGAATACCAAAATCGGGGCTAAATCGGCTTTAAATAGGGCTGGAATCGGGCGACTACATGGGCGTGTATGCTCCACGCGCCCGTGCGGAATTTCCACATGGGCGTGTATAATTTCCACACGCCCGTGTGGATTCTCTGTTTCTCTGGTTTCTAGACCGGCTGTGAACAGTGCTGCTAAAGTGCTCTGCTACAGTCTTTGCCCTGAATAGCTTCCCAATTCCATACTTTCATCAGGGTAATGCAAACGGGCACACGTTCACGTCGTGAATCACTTGCTTCTTCAATGGTGTACACGTTGGTGGAGCTCTTGTGCTATGTGCATAAGTCGGAATGCTCGAATGTAAGTGCCTTTGTGCCCCTCCAAATGGATGTGCCCACTTTCGAATCACGAGGAGGTTGGCACACCTCTAGCATCTCACACCTGGCCTATGTCTTCGCGTTTGAACCTTAGCAAGATTTCCTCCAAAAATTGGTGCATTATGATCCACATTGGCCTATTTCCTTCATACTCGGCCTCACAACCCTGCCTGTATAAAAATAACATAAAAACACACATATTAGTGTAAAAACCAAAGAAAAGTAATGCTCAATATAAGGGAAAGAATGCTTCGCATTCATATCACCTAGCACTTATCAAACTCCCCCACACTTAAGCTTTTGCTTGTCCTCAAGCAAAAAAATTAAATATCTACGTGCATCAATGAAGAAAAATATTGGAAGTGCTTGGCCTTAGGGTTCACCAAAGTATACAAAGAGAGCATTCTACAAGTGAGGGAAAATTTCAACACTAAATGTGAAAAAATCGAAACTCTAGATAAAAAAACTTGAATAAAAAGGACAACAAACCCGAAATCGTGAAAGTGTGTGTGGACTCACTTAAGTCAACCCAAGGTATACTCCTCAAAGCTCTAAGTATAAGGGACTTATTTAACTACACAAGTGACAACGATTTCAAAGATGGTAGTAGCTTCACACATCCTCTAAGGTAGCCCTTTCCAAAGCGGCCGCTAAGGTGGCTTTCACACTTCGAGGTTGTAGCTCTTTCTACCCCGAGTGGTAGCTTTTCACTCATCCCTATGAGATAGCTCTTTCTCTAATTAGGCCATAGCTAGTATCCGACTTATGAGAGTAGCTTCATACTTCATAGGTGGTAGCTCTTTCCACCCTAACAAGCACAAATAAACAATAAAAACTATTTTTTGTTCCTCAAAATTTAACACAAGAAAATAAACCTGACTAGTCCCTTTAACATCGAACATGAGTTTCCAATAGAGGTCAAAGAGTGAGTAGTGCACTAAGTGTAAATCGGGCAAAAATTCCTAGAAATTCAAGCAAGAACTAGAGGATGAAAACATTCAATGTTAGAAATTCTCCTAAACTCAAGAATACAATCATTGCAACTAAGGTGAACCGCCATTGGCTATGTGAGCATATAACAATCAAGAACAATAGAAAAAATTTGTGCACTATGAAACTCCCCCACACTTAAGTTGTACATTGTCCCCAATGTACACATGCAAAAGCTCACTCAAAAATATAAATCATTCAAAAGCAAATGTGGGAGAAGCAATCAAAACAATACTCCCCTGACTCCTAGTGTGGCGTTTGATGAAGCTAGTTCGTTGGGAGTAGTGTTCCAATGGGTTGTGAAGCTCACACGGCCAAAGTACCTGAGTACCTTGGCCGTGCCCATGACTAAGTCTCAATTCCCAAGAAGACAAGACCATCTGCACGCATACGCGAGGGGGTTCAGTGAAGCTCAATAAAGACAAAATAAATCGAGTGTATATAAAAGATGAAGCAATGAATACAACTCGATGATGCACAAATGAAAAAATAAACTCAAAGGGAGAATCCTTTTACGAGTGAACAAGTCTAAGAACAAGAAAAAATAAAAAAATAAAAATGCAAGAAAGTAAAAAGAAAGGAAAAATCGGTGTCGATTAGTCGTTCTCGAGCGCAGTCTTTGCTACATGCTGTGGTGAAGCACATAGTGGGTCTACCGGTGCCGCGGTAGAGGATGGAGGTGCTAGAGGAGCCGAAGGTGCGGATCTCAGTAGATCTCGTATAAAGTCGAACCGAGCCATAAGATCTGTGTACTGAGCCGACTGCATAGCCCGGATCTCCGCTACCTCAGTCCGAATCTCTCTCACATCGATCTCCAGCCTCTCAATACGATCATAAGCTCGAGTACCCGGTGCTACAGAAGGTGTGGGAATCTGCTGGACACCCCCCTCAGTATCTCCCTCGCTGCTGGTGGTCTCTACGATAGCTGTAGCAAGAATATAGACTCCTGGCATAAACCTCCGTACCAACCCCATCATCCTGATCGTATCAAACGCAAGAGGAGTAGGCACAACTGTCCTCTCAGCACCACGTAAGGCGTCGCCCAAACCCATTCCCAAAAATAAGTGCGGTGATATAGGGGCCGACAAACAATAAACTCACTCTCGTCGAATGACCACAGTGCTCGCGAGAATATCCGTCAAGATGCATCACAAGTGAAGTGGTACATTGCGGGCCATGGAGTACAAAAGAGCAAATCCGACTGGTGAAGCAGTATGTGTTATCTGCTCGACCTATCACGGACTCTGCTGATAGCTGCGTGCAAATATCCGTAGGTGAACCGGGGATAAGCTAAAGGCCTTCGACAACCCCGGTTCATACACCCGTGGCCACACAAAAAAGCCTATACGCATGATATGGAGTCACGAGATACTCGAAAAATCGTTGGTAATCGATCCATACTCCATCTGTGCACTGTAAGCGACATCGTACAGGCCTGTCCGAATCGCGAACTTAGTGACACTCATGGAGAATGGATGTCCGAATGCTCAAAACTATATCGCCTCCGTGGTATCAAATCTTCCATGCATTAAACAAAACTCAAAAGATGCTAAAACCTCTAGCGTCGATCACAGTGATGGTAGCTCACTCGATCGTCGCGAGCCTCCTCGACTTCCCACCGCTAGCATCTCCTCAATTTCATTAGTCACCTCATCACCCCGCTGAATATCTTTCAGCACTTGTAAATGTACGAAACAAGTGTGACCAAACCTGAGTGCTGAAAGTCTCTCGAATCTAGCTTGATGCTCGGGGTTTGAGAATTCCATGTGTAATGGCTCGGGTGGTGTGAGTCTGAGACGCTTCACTTCATTTTTCTTCACGCGAGGGGCCATATCTGTAGTACAAAAGAAGAAAATGATCAAAGAATCTCAAAAGCAATATACTGCAGAATTCCACACGGACTTGTGGAAATTACCCACAACTGTGTGGATCTGCAGGGCGTGAAGCTCCCGCACGGGTGCACAACAACTCTCAAAATTTGATTTTAAACCAATTCTAAACACTTCTTAAACATATACCATGCATGGAAATTCGCAATCAAAGATATTTAATCTATGAAAAACAAGAGTTGGCGAAGAAAAGAGGATGAAAAGGTTACCGAAGAAATATTGTGAAAACTCTGAAAAACTCTGAAAATCGGTATGATATGTGAAGCAAAATCCTCCCAAAACAACGATGAACAGTCGAACAGATGATCAGAATTTGTTCTCTGGCGACTGGAGATGAAGAATGAGACGGATCACAAGGGTTTTAAGGAAAAAAAAATCACGTGCATCTTTGACTCTGACCGCTCTCATACGGGCGTGTGGAAAATACCCACGCACGTGCATCTGACCCACAGGAGAAGACGCACACCCCTGTGGCTTCTCTGGTCATCCGAGAAGAATACCAACTGTTATACACGCCCGTGTGGAAAATCTCCATGGGCGTAGACATTCACATGCCCAATTCACAGGGGCAACTGCACGCCCCTGTGTTTTCTCGGGATGGAGAGAACTCCTCTGCATGGTTTCACACGGGCGTACGGAAATTACCCATGCCAGTGCGTGTTTCACAAGGTCGCTCACAGGGGCGAGTCCACGCCCCTGTGTGCTCTTGGGAAAGTCTGCCCAACTCTGCAGGAATTCACACGGCCATGCGGAAATTACGCACGGGCGTGTGACAATCACATGGTCTCTCACAGGGGCAGCCGCACGCCCCTGTGCCATCTCTGGATGGGCTCGCAGTATACACCCACGAGCGTGTGGAAATTCCACACGCCCGTGTGTTTTCTCTGGATAACTTAGAAAAAAATCTGCAGGCTCCGCAAAAAATTTCGGAACATGCTTTCACACTCAGATCATGTCCTATTATGCAAATTTTACCAGCAAAAAATATGAAATAGAGCTCACACGACCAAACTTCGCCAATTCTACATGAAAACACACGATTAAAAAAAAATTAAAGTTCACAAGGAAATGTCAACACAAACATCTAATAGATTAAAACACCAACACTTAACAAATAATTAATGCAAAAAAAACTAAACTAAAAGCTAAGACAATAGTAAACACTTGGGTTGCCTCCCAAGAAGCGCTTGTTTAACGTCACTAAGCTTGACATACCTTGCCTTACCTCATGGGGGTTCATGGAGGAAAAATACTTCTCTATTGTCACTATAAATCTCTCCGCCATAGTATGGTTTCAGCCTATGTCCATTCACTTTGAATGTGCCCTTCTCCGGATGGTTAATCTCAATGGCTCCATGGGGTGAAACTTCGGTTATGGTATACGGACCAGACCACCTCGATTTGAGTTTCCCCGGAAATAAACGTAAACGAGAGTTGAACAGTAACACCCGATCGCCTGCCTTGAAGTCCTTCGGCATCTTAATATACTTGTCATGCCACTTCCGAATTCTCTCCTTGTATATCCTTGCATCCTCATATGCCTTCATCCTCCATTCGTCTAACTCGTTGAGATGTAACATTCGTTGCTCTCCAGATTTGCGCAAATTGAAATTCATCACTTTAATTGGCCAATATGCTTTGTGCTCTAATTCCACTGGTAAATGACAAGATTTTCCATAAACTAAATTATAGGGAGTGGTCCCTATTGGAGTTTTATATGCTATTCTATGAGCCCAAAGTGTGTCATTCAATCTTTCGGACCAGTCTCGTTTCCCTTGTTCCACTGATTTGGTTAATATTCTCTTGAGCTCTCTATTTGTGACCTCCACTTGCCCACTTGTTTGCGGATGATAAGGAGTAGCTAGACGATGATGAACCCTATAGTGTTTTAACACTTTTGCCAGTTGTGTATTACAGAAATGGGTTCCCCGATCGCTGATAATGATCCTTGGAGTTCCAAAGCGGGTAAATAGCTTCTTCAAAAACTTCACCACAGTTCGTGCATCATTAGTTGGAAGAGCTCAGGTTTCCACCCACTTGGAAACATAGTCAACTTCCACCAGAATGTATTGATTTCCATTGGACTTTGGAAATGGTCCTATAAAATCAATTCCCCAAACATCAAATACCTCGTAGAATTGTATGGGATTTTGAGGCATCTTGTCCCTTCGCGATAAATTTCCAGCCCTTTGACAACTATCACATCGTAAAACAAACTGATGAACATCTTGGAATAAGGTTGGCCAATAGAACCCAGCGGCTAAAACCTTCTCTGCAGTTCAACTTGAAGTATAATGCCCTCCACTGGGCCAGAGTGACAATCGCAATGATGTTCCAACCTTCCTCTCTAGAAACGCACCTTCGAACCACCTGATCTGCACAAATACGGAACAAGTAAGGATCTTCCCAGAAAAAGTTCTTAAGGTCACTGAAAAATTTCTTCTTTTGCTGAAAGCTTAAACCCCCCTTCAGTACCCGTCCTGATAGATAATTCGCAAAATTTGCGAACCATGGAACATCTTTCGATTCTAATTCCTGTACCGCATAAAAGTGCTCTTCAGGGAAAAAATCATTAATTTCCTTGTTTGCCGGTTCTTGCCCCTCACAACCTTCTAGTCTCGATAGATGGTCGGCGACCACATTCTGTCCCCTTTTTATCTTTGATTTCCATATCGAATTCTTACAACAACAATATCCACCGAATCAATCTCGGCTTCGCATCTGCCTTGTTCATGAGATAACGGAGTGCAGAATGATCTGTGAATACGGTGACATTAGATAGGATGAGATATGGTCTGAATTTATCAAAAGCATACACTACAGCTAATAATTTCTTTTCAATAGTGGTGTAATTCTCTTGTGCACTTGTGAGAGTTTTGCTAGCATAATAGATCGGTTGAAATTGCTTATTTCTTCTCTGACCCAAAACCGCTCCCACTGCATAATCACTAGCATCACACATTATTTCGAACGGCTCATCCCACTTCGGTGTTGTCAGGATTGGTGCTTGCACTAACTTTTCTTTCAACACATTGAATGCATTCAGACCGTCGTTTTTGAACTCAAAAAGGGTATCCTTCTCCAGAAGTTTGGTCAACGGTTGGGAGATTTCAGAAAAGTCCTTAATAAACCTTCTGTAAAAACCTGCATGACCCAAGAAACTGCGGATCCCCTTTACATTCGTAGGTGGAGGAAGCTTGTCAATTATCTCAATCTTCGCCTTATCCACCTCCATACCTGCCTGGGAAATCTTATGTCCAAGGACAATGCCTTCTTGTACCATAAAGTGACACTTCTCCCAGTTAAGGACGAGATTCGTCTCTTCACATCTCAATAATACTCTTTCCAAATTGTTTAAGCAAGCATCGAAAGAGTCCCCGAACACTGAAAAATCATCCATGAAAACTTCCATAATATCTTCGAGAAAGTCATCAAAAATGGCCGTCATGCAGTGCTGAAATGTTCCAGGGGCGTTACACAACCCGAAAGACATTCTTCTATAAGCAAAGGTACCATAAGGGCAAGTAAATGTGGTTTTCTCCTGATCTTCTGTGGCTATTGGAATTTGAAAGTATCCCGATATGTCATCAAGGAAACAGTAGAATTGATGTCCTGCTAGTCGTTCCAACATTTGGTCAATAAATGGCAAAGGAAAGTGATCTTTCCGAGTGACGTCATTCAGTCTCCTATAGTCAATGCAAACTCGAGAACCAGTAACTGTCCTAGTGGGGATTAACTCATTCTTTTCATTCTTCAACACTGTCATTCCTCCTTTTTTCAGGAAAACTTGGGTTGGGCTCACCCACTTGCTATCTAATATGGGATAGATGATTCCCACATCCAAAAGTTTTATTACTTCCGCCTTAACAACTTCTTTCATATTTGGGTTCAATCTTCGCTGAGGTTGGATCACAGATTTGTAGTCATCCTCCATTAGGATCTTATGAGTGCAGAATGATGGGTTTATACCCCTAATATCGGAGATCTTCCATGCAATAGCTGATTTGTGCTTTTTCAACATGCTAACAAGCTTATCCTTCTGCTCCGCAGACAAGTTTGAAGCTACAATCACATGGAGTTTAGAGTCCTCCACTAAGAATGCATATTCCAAATGTGTTGGAAGAGTTTTAAGCTCAAGTTCTGGTGGTTCAACAATTGATGGGTGCAAGCCGCCCTCTTTCAATTTATCAATCTCCTCGAAATCATTTGCCTCATGTTCGCAGTTATTCTTCTCCTCTTCTAACTGGGTACCTATCTCTTTACAATTTGCAACAGATATCAACGTGTCCATTCCACATAGTTCTACTTTTGGAATAGCAACCCCAACTGAAAAGAGTTCCTGCCTCAGATCTTGATAGGAAGAATCAAACTGAGCAAGTATTCTTTTCTCCTCAATTCGAATCAAACTGAAAAGAGTTCCTGCCTATGTCTTCGCGTTTGAACCTTAGCAAGATTTCCTCCAAAATCGGTGCATTATGATCCACATTGGCTTCTTTCCTTCATAATCGGCCTCACAACCCGAGAAAGGTAATGCTTAACATAAGGAAAGAATGCTTCGCATTCATATCACACAAGCACTTATCAAGAATACCAATAGAATCTTCAAGAATAGTAACAGATAGCTATGAGGTGGTGTAAAAATATGGAAATATAAATATGCGAATATGCAATTAATATTACAATTGGTCTGTTAATACCGCAAGCATATGCGTGATCAAGTAATACCTCGTGGCTGAGCACAAGGGTCATATTTCCCGAGGAATGGTGAGAGGCTCCTATTACTTCATTTTTACTTAATCAATAGACTAACATTTACGTTCTTTCTTTAATTTACTTCTACAACTATTACATAATACAATTGAAGAATCATTAAGCACAATTAGAAGGAGTTGAGAGAGCGTAAGATAGTTATCTTAATTATTACTTATGGTAGGCGTTGAGTGTGACAATTGTGTTCTAGAATTGGATTGGGGGGATTAAAAGGCCTATTAGTCCCAATCCCTTGGCAACTAGGTCTAAATCACTAGGAACTTAAGATAAAATCTATTCCACCACAGCCTCCTATTTTTGCCTTAAGTTCAAGAACTCCACTAGACGAGACAAAGGAAACCCTAAGCCTAAGGGGAAACCGGTCCCTAATCTAGAGATCTAGCAATACCCAACCTCTTAGAATATGCATAGATCTAACATAGAATCGGTCTCCTAATGTGTGGGCATATCTTCCTCGTCCACATTAACAAGAGTATTATTCAAGCACACATGCAATGATTCACGAAAACCAGAAAGATTTATTGAATATATCAATCAAAGTTCATAAACAATAATTAGAATACCTAAGCATATGATTCCCCTAGAATTGGGGTCCTCTAATTGATATAAAAGAATATAAATCAATTAATAGCAATCATCCATAGGAAAGTATATAAAAAATCCTAGACTAACTCCCTCCAATAGGTCTGCCAAGGTTGAAGGTGAGAGGATCCCAAGATTGACAAGATGATGTCAAACACCTTCACAAGTCCTCCTCTAATGATGATTGGTGAATTATCCTTGAGAAACTTTCTAGAATCTATTGGAGTGTGGAATGAACTAGTCTTCAGCCGCTCAGATGTCCAAAACTCCGGCCACCCTACCTTATTTGGCAAAAGAATCTCCCCATTGATAAGAAAACCCTAGGGTATTTATCATATCGGGTCCACCATAGCCTCACCACAAGCATCGTTTTGCCCGTGGTGAGTAAGTTATTGCTTGGCTCAAAGTCGCATCCTAGCATGGCTCTCTTGGCATTATGTGGTGAGACAACGGGGGTGAAGGATTTTCACAACGTTCGTAATGAGGCCGTTGTGGCTTTTATGTTGCTTCTAGTAGTTCCACCATAACCGTGTTGGGCATGGACAACAAACGTGGTGAGATTCCACCATAGCTGTTTGGAGTCGTGGTGAAATTCTGATTCAGCAACTTGGCTTTTTTTGCATCAAAACACACCGTTATTACCTTCTTTCCCTAAAATAGAAATAAAGGCCATGGTGAAGAAAAGAATGAAATTTCGTACTAATTAGGTGCTAAACATGTCAAAATCCATGCCAAATGCAATGTAAATGATATGTAAAATATGAACTATTTAATGGCTATTGTTCCTTGATTAAGTTCTCCGAGGCACCATGGCTGTTATGGGCCCGTTATGGGGTCATCGTCACTCAGTTATGGCTCAAAAAATTTTTAATTGTTGGCAACGGTCATTTTAGGACTCATTATGCTCTCAACGGCCTTACCACAGGCGTGGTAAGGCCGTGCCAGACTTCTGGAAAACCCAAAGACATAGCATGCTCGTTGGAACGACCGTGATGAATTACCACGGCCATGACCATGGGCATTGTAGGCCCATGACAGACTCATCCAAATTTTTCCAGAAAACACATCTCTCCACCAGTGCAACACAACGGGTGTATAACGGTTAGACTAGGCCCATTATGCTATAAACAATGAGAAACTAAGTACTCTCCCTATGTAAAACGGCATGAAAATAATTCCTAATAATAGTACTAGACTCCACAACCAAATTTCGCTCATAGAATTCAACAAAGATGAGTCATCTTCACACAATTAAGTTAAATACCACTTTTTATTTAAGCACTAGATGATTAAAACTAAAACTAAATAAAATAAATGAACTAATGCATAAAAACTACTTGGGTTGTCTCCCAAGAAGAGCTTGTTTTATAGTATGAGCCTGACGTACCTGCTCTTACCTCAATATGACTTTGGGTCAGTTGGAGTAAAGAGAGAATAAGTTTCTTCATTATCTGCTTTCAAAGTGATGGGGTTTATTAATTTAGTAGCGGATTCATCCTCCGGTTCTACCTTCCTTCATACCTTCTTTGTCATTGTGGATCTCACATTACTCCTTTTGTTATTCCTTTGAAGTTATAATTTTGTGGGTCTTGATTGTTCTTCCTCAAGCTACCCTTCAAAGTACTCGCAAATGGGGTTTACCATAAACACATCCTGCACAAAATCAGACATAGAATAATTAGGTTCATGTGCAAAATAACATTCATCATCTTGTTCTACAGAGTGTTTCATGGCATTAGGGAGTTTGTACACCACTTCTTCATTTCCCACTTTTAATGTCATCTTTCCATCTTTCCAATTGATGAGACCCCAGATGTGTTTAATAATGGTCTTCCAAAGATAAGTGGGGTCTCTTCATCCTCACCTATGTCAAGAATCACAATGCCCACGGGAAAGACAAGCTTCTCAATGGTCACAAGCACATATTCCATAATTCCCCATGGTCTTCTTACTTATTTGCCAGCCAATTGCAGAGTCATTCTTATCAGCCTCGACACCCATAATACGAGCTTTATCTAAATAGTATATGGCATTACATTTATACTAGCCCCGGAATCGGTGAGTGCATTCTCTTCTATACCATCACCTAACAAGCATGGGATCACAAAACTTCTAGGATCTCTCAACTTCATCGGCATCTTTCTATCCAAGATGGAGTAACAATTTTTGTTAAGAGACACCGTATCAACTATTTTCGATGATCTTCTAGAGGATATCATGGAGGTGTTCATGGATGACTTCTCAGTGTTTGGTGACTCCTTTGACATTTGTTTAAAAAACTTGGAGAGAGTCCTTGTGAGATGTGAAGAGATAAATCTTGTTCTAAATTGGGAGAAATGTCATTTTATGGTCCAAGAATGCATTTTTCTTGGGCATAAGACTTCACAAAAGGGAATAGAAGTTGATAGAGAAAAAATTGAAGTCATCAATAAGCTTCCTCCATCATCAAATATGAAAGGACTTTGTAGTTTTCTGGGGCATGCTGGGTTTTGCAAGTGTTTCATTGAGGATTTCTTGAAAATCACTCAACCATTGATGAAGCTTCACGAAAAAGATGCTCCTTTTGATTTTCGAAAGGATTGCTTTTAGTTTGCTAAAAGAGAAACTAGTGCAAGCACTGATTCTGATAATACCATATTGGAAGACACCTTTTGAGCTTATGTGTCATGCGAGTGACTATGTAATTAGAACAGTTCTAGGATCGAGGAAGGACAAACAATTCCAACCGATATATTTTGCCAGTAAAACTCTCACAAGTGCTCAAGAGAATTACACCACCATAGAGAAAGAGTTATTCACAGTCGTGTTGGCTTTTGACAAGTTCAGGCCATATCTCATTTTATCTAATGTCACTGTGTTTACAGATCATTCAGCACTACGTTATCTCATAAGTAAGGCTGATGCTAAACCAAAGTTTATCCGATGGGTTTTACTTCTGTAAGAGTTTGACATGGAGATTAAAGATAAGAGAGGTATCAAAAAAATAGTTGCAGATCATTTATCTCGGTTAGAGTGTTGTGAAGGACAAGAATAATCAAATTAGGAAATTACTAACTCTTTCCCTGAGAAGCATTTGTACACAATACAAAATCAGGCATCAAGTAAAACTCCATGGTTCGAAGACTTTGCAAACTATTTGTCATAGAAAGTTCTCAAGCAAGGACTTACAGTTCAGCAAAAGAAAATGTTCTTCAATGATTTAAAGAATTACTTTTGGAAGGATCCTTTTTGACACACCCCTTGCGTGTGACCCGCAAGTGCACGGGTTTGTCGAAGTAATAATACCCCGGTGAATGGGTAGTCGAATCCACAGGGAATAGTGATCAGAAACACAAAGATTGTTACTTAACTAACGTGAAGATGAATCAATAGTGGTGTGAACAAAATCAATATAAAAAGAACTAAAGAAAATAAGAAAGATTGGCGCAATAAAATGAGAGGAAAGGCAATCGATAGAATGTGGGGCACTCGGATATTGCTCCCCATAGGATTATTGCTTCAAGTGCAAGACCAATCATTCTACCTCCTAACTAATGTCTAATGAGTCTTGGAGATCCTTAAACACATGGTCCCAAAACTTAAGGTCAACCGTAACTAACCCTACACTATGCCCCAGTGGAGAAATCTCTCGGTCTCAACACCTCACACTTTGCTAGATTGCTTTAGGTTCTACGGATTCCAAGTGATAAACCCTATTCCATAATATAGGTCTAACCCTTCGGTCCAGGCAAAAAACCCCTACTCACAATTAAACCCCAGATATTAAGGATTACTTCAATGCTTCACTCTATTGCTCGCGCAACTAATCCCCAGCGCAGTTCGTCTCTTGGCACTTGACAATGCCCCTTGCGTGTGACACGCAAATGCACGGGTTTGTAGAAGTAATAAATTCCCAGGTGAGTAGGGTATCATATCCACAGGGAATAGTGATCGAAAACACTAAGATTGTTATTTAACTATGATGAAGATGAATCAATGATAGTGTAGATAAAATGAGAGGCATGATAAAATAAGAGGAAAGGCAATCGATAGAAAGTGGGGCACTCGGACATTGCTTCCCCTACGACTATTACTTCAAGTGCAAGACCAACTATTATGTCTCCTAACTAATGCTCAATGAGTCATGGGGATCCTAAAATACATGGTCCCGAACCTAAGTTCAACAGTGACTAACTCTACACTATGCCCCGGTGGAGAAATCTCTCAGTCTCAACACCTCACACTGTGTACAGTTGCAAAAAACTCTAGGGATTCCAAGTGATAGACCCTATTCCTATATATAGATCTAACCCTTTGGTCCAGGCAAAAGACCCATAGTCACAATTAAGCCCCGGATACTAATGATTACTTCAATGCTTCACTCTGTTGCTTGTGCAACTAAGCCCCAGCAGAGTTCCTCTCTTAGCACTTCACTCTATTGTGACCACAAAAAACTCTAGTAACATGGAGGTAGGATAAATCACACCGGAGAGGAAATGGGATTCTCCATTACCTCTTGACTCACCGTCTCAACCCTCTCCAATCTAGCATTATCTAATCCTCAGGGCATAACTAGTATCTGATTTATGAGAGTAGTTTCATACTTCATAGGTGGTAGCTCTTTCCACCCCAAATGCACAAATAAAACAAATAGTTTTTTTTAGCAAAACTAACACAAGAAAACAAAACTAACTAGTTCCTTAAACATCGAACTTGAATTTCCAAAAGGGTTTAATGAGCAAGTAGTGCAACAAATGTCAATTGGGCAAAAATTCCTAGAAATTCAAGTAAAAAGTAGACCATGAGAACATTCAATGTTAAAAATTCCCCTAAAATTAAGAATACAATCATTGCAACTAAGGTGAACGGCCATTGATTATGTGAGCATCTATTCAGTCAAAACTTATGTAATGAACATGTGTAATGTGAACTCCCCCCCCCCCCGAGCACCGCACCACTTATGATGTACATTGCCCTCAATGTATGCAAGCAAGCACAATAGGATATAAATCAATCAAAATTATATGTGGAAGTGGGCAATTGAAATAATACTGCCCTGAACTTCTAATGGTACATTTGATGGAGCTATATTCATTGAGAGTTGAGTCTCAATAGGTTGTGGAGCACACACGGCCATAAGACCATGTCTATTACTAGTTCTCAAATTCCATACTCACAAGACCATCTGCACGTATACACAAGGGGGTTCAGTGAAGCTCAACAAAAACAAAAATAACTCGAGTATATAAAGATAAGGCAATAAAATAGAACTCAAGACAATCATAAATAAAAGACATACTCAGAAGGAAGAGTCCTTTCTGAGTAGTGCAAGTCCAAAATAAAATATGATAATAAAATACAAAAAAAAATAAGAACAAAGGAAATTAAAGACGCATCAAGCCTCGGTGTCTACTACTAGTGCATCTGCTGCCACTGCTGGTGAAGATGATGCTGGTGCTGCAAAATAAATGAAGATTGGGTGAAGAAAAAAAAAAGAAGCTTATTGACGAAATGAGAATAAAAGACTAGAAAACAACCAGAAAACTCGATTGAAAACCCACTAAATCTATTGTGCGAAGTTGGGAGAGTGCAAGGATGTGTTCTCTAAATGTTTTGGAGTGAAAGGATGAAGAAACGCAAAGAAGTTTTAAAGAAAAGCTAGTGTTCTGTACATCCACATGAGCGTGTGGAGATTATCCACGCCCATGTGACTCTACACGGGAGCTTCACAGGAGCAGATACACACCCTTGTGTGCTCTCGTGTTGGGCTCTAAACACATCCACATGGGCGTGTGGAAATTCCCCACACCCGTGTACCCGATCCACAGGGGCATCCACATACCCCTGTGGCTTCTCTGTCCACCTAAGAATTTCTATAAGTGTTTCACATGCCCGTGTGGAAATTCTACATTGGCGTGGATATTCACAGGACCACTCATAGAGGCATTCACACGCTCATGTGTCTTCTCCGGATGGCGAGGTCTTCTCTGCAGGAAATCACATGAGCATGTGGAAATTACCCACGTCCGTGTGTAATACAAAGGGTTAGACAGAGGGGCAGATACACGCCCCTGTGTCTTCTTGGGATAGAACTCTGAACGTCTGCAGAGAAACACACGGCCGTGTGGAAATTCCACACGGGTGTGTGACCATCACAAGGTCATTCACAGGGGCAAACACATGCCCCAGTGTCCTCTCGGGAGGAGCTCTGAACAAAAACACATGCCCATGTGGAATTTTCACATGGTTGTGTGTTTTCTCTGGCTACCTTAGAAAAAATCTCAGAGTTTGCAGAAAATTTTTGAATATTTACATCTACTCAATGCCTGCCTATATATGCATAAATAACTAGAGAAACATGAAAAACACGCTCAAACGACCAAGATACTTCACCACACACAAGTAAGCACACGATAACATCAATAATCCACGAAAAAATCACAACAATAGCATGTAAAAGATCAAGACACCAACACTTAAGCACTTATTCATGCAAACACTGACTAATACTTAGAAAAATAGTAAAAACTTGGGTTGCCTCCCAAGAAGCGCTTGTTTAACGTCACTTAGCTTGGCCTACCTCTTCCTTACCTTATGTAGGCTTGAAAAGAGTATGTTCCTCCCGACCAGACATTGTAAAGCTACTTTCTTTAAACCAAAAATCTACTTGCCGGGAAGGAATAATTACTAGAGAGTCCAACCATCTTACCTTTGGCCTCCAAGGAAACAATTTGGGTTGGGAATTGTCTAAGCTTAACACAGGTGGGTCATTGGATGGCTTCCATCTCCTACCCACATCTTCTTCCAAACCCAAAATCTCTTTCTTGAAATTTATGAGTTGATCAATACCAAAGAGAGGTGCTTGTTCCATTACCTTAGGATTTACTTCTTCTTGTGTATTTTCAGCTTGAAAGGAACATGACACTAGCAAATCCCCTTGAAAATTTTTTCGCTCACAAGCACAATCTTCATCCACACAATCCAAAATCTCAAAATGGTATTCAACTTATTTCTTTTCATTTTCTGCACCAATGTACTCAATTTGCCCAAATTCTTCAATGTTGGTTATCGTCTCATCATATCTGGGAGACACTTGCATTGCTTGCTCGAATACTTGTTGTTCCTTGGAAAGTATGTCAAGTATCCCTCCTAATTGATGCTCAAGGATTTTAAAGGAGGCTTTATGATATCATAATGTGGTCTTAATATTTTGGACACAGACATCTGTTGCTTCAATAAAATTAGCTAATACTTTTTGCAACTGAAGTGCATCCCCTCCAAGTATCTCACCCTTTTGACATTCCTCTTGACATTCTTCCCAACGTTGTCCATCATTATTCTATAAGAGGTTTGGGTAGCCCACTTCAATTAGATGGTGTCATGCCCATCCCTAGCTGGCCACATGGCAATCGCCACGACAACAAGGAGTGGACCCTACAGTGTCCCATCTCCTAGTCACCGTAAGGCTCTAACAAACCAGCTAACACCACTTACAAAAGAAAGATACAAGGTCCATAACAGGACCAGCCAGTGTTCCACATACAACCAAAAGGTACAAATACAAAGTACAGGAACAGTACATAAAACTCAAGTCTAGTGGATTCATAAATTTTACATGCACATAGCACACTAACCTATACACGGGGAAAAGTAGGCCACTCTACTGCTTGCCCAGCACAACCTAGTCCAACGTTGCAGTCTAAGAAAGAGGAAAGGAGAGTGGTGAGTAACTGGTGTTACCCAATGAGTGGTGTCAGCATAGATGTAATAGAGAGATAAAGTATTTCAAATAGTAATTCCACATGAATAATAACATATAAAATAAATCCCAAGTATTCAACATATTAACAAATAACACAAGGTTCATCAAAAGCAAATATCATTTTAAAACACAATGAACATAGCTCCAAAATACAGGCTGGCCTAAAATAATTCCTACTCTAATCGTGGTCGCGACTAGCTATGGGACCACCAAGGAGTTTTTAAAACTTTTTTTAAAAATTTAAAATGGTTGCCTTTCCTTGGTGTTGGCCACTGAGATCCCTATGTGGTGACCCCGGGTTTCTCACATAAAAGAACCCCCTGTCAATGGCTCCGTGTACCTCTTGACCAGGGTAAACCAAGGTTAACCACGCTGCCTCCCACCAGGCCTGATCGTGGAACCCCACACTGCAGTGTCGGACTAAAGTCCGCCGTCACCATCTAAACTGAATGCCACAATATAATTCTTTCCAATTTCCAATTCAAAGAATCCATCATACAATGTTTAAACCAGAAAATGTACATCAAACCATGTTCCATTTGCATATATATACGGAAATATACATCAAACCAAATTATATTTGCATATAATTACGGTGATGCAAGTAAACATATTTCTTTCAAAATAAATAGGTATAAGCATTCTAAGTTTAACCATTTCAAGTAAATTCGTGCTCAAAATATATATCAAAGGAAACCAATTTATCATCAAATTTGTATGATAAAACACATGAAAAATACTTTAGTACTCTTATTAAATCTATGCAAATTATAAATTTAACCACTCACAGAACCAGTCGTCTCACCTCGAGACGCGCTCACTGGTCGAGAGTTTCCTTACCCTTGGAAGATGCCTCGCCACCTAGAATCAAACAGGGAATCTAAGAATCAATGAATGCAACAATGGAAACAAAATGCATGTAAATGCATTGTTACATGTCGAGCATGTAACGCTATGGTTTTAGGGTAAAACGACGTCATTTTCGACCCAAATGACCCTAAACCAAAGTTAATCTAGTTCGAATGGATTCCAGGTAAGAAGGGCTTCGATTTGGACCAAAGAAATACAAGAAAATGCCCAGTTTTCTTGGTGCTATAGTGTTTTTGAAATTACTACAGCAACCACAAATTTGCTACAGTACAAACGGCCTTGTTTCAATAGTTTCTCGATGATTTACAACACCAAAATACAAAATTTCTTTACAAACATACACATACATGAATCACAAGATAGAGGACTTCGATTTGAGTCCAAAAACAACTCAAACCATGGTTGATTTCTAGTGTTTGAAGGATTTTCAAAAATAATTAAATACGAAGAAAATATATGGAGAAAACTTTGAATCGAAGCCTTACCAAGCTCAGGAGAATGAGAGGAAAAGGATAAAAGTGATGATTCACCGAAGAAACTCGTCGAAGAAATTTTTCCAAAAAGAAAACCCTCTCGACCGATGTGAAGAAGAAATGGAAACAAAGAGATAAGAAAGGAAATAAGAGGCTGCGAAGAGAAGCCACGTTGCTTCTCTTATCCATTCAATTTTCTGTTTTTTTTTTAAAACCAGAGAAATTACCAAAATGCCCCTTATAAGAGAAAATAGAAAGAAATGAGCCCAAAAGACCATTTTGCCCCTGGTTTTTTGTTGGTTTACACGCCTAACCTACTGTGCAGTAGTGCAAGGATACCACTACTGCAAAATGACCATTTTGCCCCTAATACAAACATAAAAATCTAAATAGGTCCGAGGTTTAAATCAGGACAGGGTACAACAGATGTTATGTGCTGCAACATGTTGTTGTGAAGTAACAATTATATCAACTATTTCACTGAGAGCATCAACCTGAAAATATAGAGCAATCAGTGGATCAATCATCATTTAAGATCCTTGCAATAAAAAGTAAGATATGACAAAAGAAAACAAATGAGAATGATGGAAGAATAAGAAAGTGTGAAATAGAACAAGTGATAAATAGTTAAAATAGCAAAGTGCAAAATGTCTCTAAATGGCTATTCCCAGGCAATGGTGCCAAAAACTTGACAACGCCCCTAGCGTGTGACCTGCAAGTGCACGGGTTTGTAGAAGTAATAAATTCCTAGGTGAGTGCGTTATCGTATCCACAGGGAATAGTAATCAGAAACACCAAGATTGCTATTTAACTATGATGAAGATGAATCAATGATAGTGTGAATAAAATTGATGTGAAAAGAATTACAAGAAATAAGAAAGAGAGGCACGATAAAATGATAGGAAAGACAATCGAGAGAAAGTGGGGCACTCAGACATTGCTCCCCCTAGGACTATTGCTTGAAGTGCAAGACCAACTATTATATCTCCTAACTGATGCTTAATGAGTCGTAGAGATCCTAAAATACATGGTCCCAAACCTAAGGTCAACTGTGACTAACTCTGCACTATGCCCCGATGGAGAAATCACTCAGTCTCAACACCTCACACTATGTACAGTTGCAAGAAGCTCTAGGGATTCCAAGTGATAGACCCTATTAATATATATAGATCTAACCCTTCCATCCAAGCGAAAGACCCCTAGTCACAATTAAGCAACAAATACTAAGGATTACTTCAATGCTTCACTCTGTTGCTCACGCAACAAAGCCCCAATGGAGTTTCTCTCTTAGCATTTCACTCTATTGTGACCGCAAAGAACTCTAGGAACATGGAGATAGCATAAATCACAGCGGAGGGGAAAAGGGATGCTCCGCTACCTCTCGACTCACCCTCTCAACCCTCTCCAATCTAGTATTCTCTAACCCTCATGGTGTGTCACTCATCCACAAAGGCTACCAAGATGGACTCTCAATACTAGTGTCACTCTAAGGGAGAAATCATTCAATAAGCATACAAGATTGGAACTCAATTAAAGACATCAATTAAGAAAATCATAATAAAAAGTCAATGAAACAATGACATCCTAGGGTTTACAAGTCCAAGTACCCACTAGGGGGTTTAGCCCTCCATGGAGCAAGATACAATCAATAATGAAATCGAAAGTAAAAACATGTCATCCACAAGAAAACCCCCTCGGTATTTGTGTTGATTGTCTTGTGTAGTAGCCTCATCCTCTCCAAAGGTCCCATTCTCAAGCCTAGGACACACCTCGCCTTATCGGTGCTGATGAAGGCTCCCCCAATAACTATCTTCTAAGTGAAACACTGTGTCAAAGCCGTAGAATCACTCCAAAAGACTTGCCAAAGCCCCTCTAAACCCTGGCCGCCAACCTCTCAAAAGATGGAGAAAAGATGGAAAGAAGGATCCTAAAATTGGGCTAAAACCCGGCATAAATAGGGCTGGAATCGGGCATCTACACGGGCGTGTGGAATTTCCACACACTATTGTGAATCTACAAGAACCTGATTTTCTACGGCCTGTGAACAGTAACCATTACAGTAAATTGCTAAAATTATTTGCTACAGTAACATACTACAGCACTCCGCAAAAAACACTCCCGAATCCACACTTTTCATCAAGGTAACATAAACGGACACACGTCTATGCCATAGATCACGTCTCTTCTTCAATAAGGGATAACATTGATGAAGATCTTGCTATTATTGCACATGTTGGAACACATAAGTGTGACTACCTTTTTGCCCATCCAATTTACATATTCCATCAAGCATAATGGAGGTTGGCACAGACTCATATGTCTTCGAGTGGAACTTGCGTCTTCTCATGTGTCTACTTCAAGATTCCATCAACATAGTGCATTCGCAATCTACTTTGGCTCCTTTCTTCTCTATTTAACTCCACAACCCTATATGCGCAAAAGAACACAAAAACAAAAGTATTAGCGATAAAACCTAATAAAAGTAATGCTCATCATAAGAAAAGAATACTTTGTATTCTTAGTAGACAAACACTTATCAGTACTTCACTCTATTGTGACAGCAAAGAACTCTTGGAACATGGAGGTATGGCAAATCACACTAGAGCGAAAAGGGGGAGCGCTACCTCTCGACACACCCTCTCAACCCTCTCCAATCTAGCATTGTCTAACCCTCATGGTGTGTCAGTCATCCATAAGGATTACCAAGATAAATTCTCAACCTTAGTGTCACTCTAAGGGAAAATCAACACAACAAGCATTCAAGGTTGGAACTCAATTAAAAATATCAATTAAGGAAAGCATAATAAAAGGTCAAAGAAATAATATCATCCTAGGGATTAGAGGTCCAAGCACCCACTAGGTGGTTCAGCGATCCATGGAGCAAAATACAATCGACAATGAAGTCAAAAGTAAAAAGATGAAATCCATGAATAAAACGCTCTTAATAATCATGTCGATGGTCTTGTGGAGTAGCCTCGGCCTCTTCAAAGGTTCCCTCGTCAACCCTAGGGCAAACCTTGCCAAATTGATGCCGATAAAAGCTCCACCAATAACTATCTTCTGATAGAATACGGTGTCGAAGGTTGTAGAACCACTCCAAAGCCTTGTCAAAGCCTCTCTAAAGCCTAGCCGTAGCCCTCTCCAAAGTTGGGGAAGAGATGGAGAAAAGATGGAAAAGAGGATTCCCAAATCTATATAAGTCACGGTTTTATAAAGGACTGGAATCGGGAATCCACATGGGTGTGTCGAATTTCCACACGCCCGTGTGAATCTACAGGACCCTGATTTTCAGCGGTCTGTGAACAGTAATTACTACAGTAATTAGTACATTTATTTGCAACAATACTCCCCCAAAAACACTCCTGAATCCACACTTTTCATCGAGGCAACATAAACGGGCACACGTCTATGCCGTAGATAGTGTCACTTCTTCAATAAGGGATAACATTGATGAAGATCTTGCTATCATTGCACAAGCTTCTTCGTATTCTTAGTACACAAACACTTATCAAACTTCCCCATACTTAAGCTTTTGCTTGTAATCAAGCAATAATAAAACATTGAAACATAGAAGAAGGAAATATTGAAAGTGCTTGGCCTTAGGTTCACCAAAGCAAGCAAGGGAAGCATTCTACAAGTAAGGAAAATTTCAACACTAAATACGAAAAATCATTGCTCTAGCTAAAAACTCAAATCAATATGGACAACAAACCCAAAATCGTGTAAGTGTGTGTGAACTCACTCAAGTTGACGCAACTTATACTCCTCAAAGTTCTAGGTATAAAGGGACTTATTTATCTACAAACAACACAAAATAAAGAGATGGTAGTAGCTTCACACATCCTCTAAGGTAGCCCTTTCCAAAGCGTCCGCTAAGGTGGCTTTCACACTTTCGAGGTGGTAGCTCTTGCTACCAGGGTAGTAGCTTTCACTCATCCCATGAGATAGCTCTTTCTCTCATTAGGGCATAACTAGTATCCGAATTATGAGAGTAGCTTCATACTTCATAGGTGGTAGCTATTTCCACCCCAAATGCACAACTAAAACAAGTAGTTTTCCCTTTTCATTCTCCATTTTTTTCATTTTTTTCAGCAAAATTAACACAAGAAAACAAAATTAACTAGTCCCTTAGACATCGAATTTGAGTTTCCAAAAGGGTTTAATGAGCAAGTAGTGCACCAATTGTCAATCAGGCAAAAATTCCTAGAAATTCAAGTAAAAACTAGAGCATGAGAACATTCAATGTTAAAAATTCCCCTAAACATAAGAATACAATCATTGCAACGAAGGTGAACCGCCATTGGCTATATGAGCATGTATTTTAGTCAAAACTTATGTAATGAACATGTGTAATGTGAACTCCCCCCTCAACACTTAAGATGTACATTGCCCTCGATATACGCAAGCAAACACAATAGGATATAAATCAATCAAAAGCATATGTGGCAGTGGACAATTGACACAATACTCCCCTGAACTCTGAATGGTACATTTGATGGAGCGAGATTCATTGGGAGTTGAGTTTGAATGGATTATAAAGCACACATGGCCATAAGACCGTATCCATGACTAGTTCCTCAAATTCCATACTCACAAGACCATCTGCACGTATACACAAGGGGGTTCAGTGAAGCTCAACAGAAACAAAAATAACTCGAGTACATAAAGATAAGGCAATAAAATACAACTCGAACAAAAATAGAAGATAAACTCAGAAGGAAGATCCTTTCTGAGATGTACAAGTCCAAAATGATATACAGAAATGAAATATGAAAAATAAGAAACTAAAAGAAAAGTAAAGACGCATAAAGAGTCGGTGTCGTGCTTGATCAGCTCTACTACTACTGGTGCTAAGTCAAAAGGTGCTGGTGGATCTGGTGATGGTGATACTGGTGGAGCCTGAGGTGTATGGGGTCTCATAATGAATGGTGAGGCAGAGTCTCGCTCCAGTAGCTGCTGTAGAATATCAAGACATGCCATAACCTCCGTGCGGTTTGTGGCCTGTGTCATGCGAACCTCGGTAATCTCAGTCTGGAGCACCCCTACAACACTCTCAAGCCTCTCAAACTGATCATAGGCTCGAGATGGGGAGAACATACAGACCGGTTGCGGCTCCTGTGCTGCAGAAGATGCCTCAGTCTGTATATGCTCTAGCAGAGGCTCCTACGCTTGCTGAGACCCCTATGCTATAACTCCCTCGGCCCCAAGTGGCTCTGGTTTGGACATGTTCAGGACATATACCCTATCTCTATACCTGTGGCTCATACCCATTAGTCACATGGTCTCCAGGCCGAGGGATGCAGGTATGATCATCTTCTCAGCCCCTCTAATGGCGTCCAGTAGACCTATCCTGATGATGAGTCTAGTAATGTACAGGCCTGAGAAAATAACTCCAATCCTGGCGTACTGACCCTGATGCCTTAAGTACTCTGTACTCTTCTACAATGTGGCCAAGATGAAGTGGCGTGCTCTAAACCATTGAATAGAGGTATAACAGCTCCTGCCGGCTCAGGACGCTGGTACTATCACCACGGCCGTTCACCGACCTGCTCAGGATGTCATGAATATAACGGTATGCAGGTCAGGAAAGACATGTGGCCTTAGACACCCCGGGCTCATACTATGTGCGCTACAGCATCAAGCTGTCGGGGTTGTCTGTAGGGAGCAACTCGTAATGCTCTGTGTTAATAAATACTCACTAACTTCATCATAGAGCCCGAGTCTGATTGAAAACTGAGTGACGCTCATATTATAATGATGTCCAAACACTCTGAACTATACAGCGTCAGTGCTATCAAATCGGGAATATGATCGGTCGAACTCGAATGAATCTAGCACCTCCAAAGTAAGCAGCCAAATAGCTAGCCCTCAAATCGATAATAATCTCCTCCAGCTACCCACAAAAAGCAGCTTCTCCACCTCGTCAGCCATTTCATCGGCTAACTGCACCTCCATAAGTAAACTCAAGTCCGGGACTCGCGTCTGCCTGAACTTGAGCTTCGATAACCGCTCAAACCAAGCCTGGTGCTCGGAAATAGCAAACTCCATACTCTCCTGCTTAGGTGATGTCTCGTGTGGGTGCTTCTCGGCAGCTTTCTTAGTCCTGGGTGCCATATCTGCAAGTATTGAAAAGAAAATCGATCAAATAATCTCACAAAATAATACTGAAGGAATCTATACGGTCGTGTGGAAATTCCACATGCCCGTGTGGATCCACGGGCGTGAAAATAGCACGGCCTCTATGCAATATACTCAAAAATACATCATAAATTCATTCTAAAATGCTTCTAAAACATGAATCTATCATTAAGACAACAAAATGAAGCACATTCACAAGATTCAATTGAATAAAATCAAGCATGGCAAAGAAAAGAGATAATAAGGGTTTACCGATGAGATCAAGATAGAAAACATGAAATCGGCCTGAAAACTCGAGTAAAATCCCTCTAAAACGATGGTGCGAAATCGGGAGAGTATGAGAGAGCATTATTTTGATGTGGAGAAGTGTAAAAATGATAAGATGAACAAGATTTATAAAGAAAACTCACAGCCTTTGGCGTTCTAAACATCCACACGGGCGTGTGGAAATTACCCACGCCAGTGTGACTTCACAAGGGAGCTTCACAGGGGCACTCACACGCCCCTTTGTGCTCTTAGGATAGCATACTTTGTCTCTGAATGCATCCACACTGGTGTGTGGAGATTTCCCATGCCCGTGTGCCCGACCTATAGGGGCATCCACAAGCTCCTGTGGCTTCTCTGTCCAACTGAGAAAAATTCTAAGTGTTCCAAATACCCCTGTGGAAATTCCATAGGCGTGTGAATCTTCACAAGGGTACTCATAGGGCCATTCACACGCCCCTGTGTCTTCTCAGAATGGTGAGGTCTTCTCTGAAGGAAATCACACGGGGGTGCGGAAATTACCCATGCCCATGTGTAATGCACGGGGTTAGACACAGGGGCAAACACACGCCCCTGTGTTTTCTCAGGATACAGTTATGAACGTCTGCAGAGAAACACACGCCCATATGGAAATTCCACAGGGGCGTATAACCGTCACAAGGTCATTTACAAGGGCAGACACACACCCCTGTGTCCTCTCGGGATGAGCTCTGAACGAAAACACACGCCCGTGTACAAATTCCACACGGGCGTGTGTTTTCTCTAGATAACTTAGAAAAATCTACAGGCTCGGCAAAAAATTCCTGAACATGTATACATCCTCAGAACCTGCCTCTATAATGCAAAATTAACCAGAGAATCATGAAAAACAAGCTCAAACGACCAAGAAACTTCGCCACACACAATTAAGCACACAATAACATCAATGATCCACAAGAAAAACATAGCAATTTGCATGTAAAAATCAAGACAACAACACTCAAAGCCTTATTCATGCAAGTACTAAACTAAAAACTGGAAAAAACAGTAAAGACTTGGGTTGTCTCCCAAAAAGCTCTTGTTTAACATCACTGATAAGTGCTTGTGTATTAGTAATATGAAGTACTCTTTTCTTATGATGAGCATTACTTTTATCAGGTTTTAGTGCTAATACATGTGTATTTGTGATACTTTCGTGCGTGTAGGTTTGTGAAGCTAAGTATTAAGAAAATAAGCCCAAGTAGATTGTGAATGCACTATTTGGTGGAATCTTGGAAGGAACAAACACGAAGACACAAGTTAGGTTTGAAAATACGTGAATGTGTACCAACCTCCATGTATTCAAGTAATTACAATGAGTTAGAGGGGCATAAAGATAGTCGCATTTGCGTATCCCGACTTGTGTATTGATACCAAGATCTTCACCAATGAAGCTTTTTATTGAAAGAGTGTCGCGATCTACGGCATAGACGTGTGCCCCTTTATGTTGCCTCGATGAAAAGTGTGGAATTGGGAGTGTTCACAGCCACCCGAAAATCAGGATTCCAGAGAATCCACATGGGCATGTGGAAATTCCACATGCCTGTGTGGAAATTCCACAGGCTCGTGTGAGAAATCCACAGGCCAGTGTGGATACCCGATTTCAGCCCTATTTAAGCCGTACTTCATCCCGATCTTGGGGGCCATTTTTCACCCCTCTCTCCAACTTTTCTCCATCTTTTGGGAGACCTTCGGCTAGGGTTTAGAGAGGCTTTTGTCAAGTCTTGGAAGAAGGTTATTGGGACAACTTTCGTCGGTACCTATCCAGCGAGGTGTGCCCTAGGCCGAACAAGGGAACCTTTGGAGAAGAAGAGGCTACTCCACAAGACCATTGACACAAATACCGAGGAGGATTTAATTCGGATTACATATTTTTACTTTCGATTTTATTATTGATTATATCTTTCTCCATGGAGAGCTAAACCCCCTAGTGGGTACTTGGATTTTGTAAACTCTAGGATGTTTTTGTTTCATTTACCTTTTATTATGCTTTCCTTAATTGATGTTTCTAATTAAGTTCTAATCTTGAATGCTTGTTGAATGATTTCTCCCTTAGAGTGACACTAGGGTTGAGAGACCATCTTGGTAACCTTTGTGGATGAGTGCCACACCATGAGGGTTAGACAATGCAAGGTTGGAGAGGGTTGAGAGGGTGAGTCGAGAGATAGCGGAGCGTCCCCTTTCCCTTCCGATGTGATTTATCCACCGTCCATGTTCCAAGAGTTCTTTGCGGTCATAGTAGAGTGAAGGGCTAAGGGATGAACTCTGCTGAGGCTTAGTTGCATTAGCAACAGAGTGAAGCGTTGATGTGACTTTAGCACCTCGGGTATAGTTGTGACTAAGGATCTTTCGCCTGGACCAAAGGATTAGATATACACATAGGAATAAGGTTTATCACCTGGAATCCCTAGAGCATCTTGCAACTTTGCATAGTGTGAGGTGTTGAGACTGTTTGATTTCTCCACCCGGGCATAGTGTAGAGTTAGTCATGGTTGCCCTTAGGTTTAGGGCAGTGTACTCAAGGATTTCCATGACTCATTAAGCATTAATTAAGAGACATAATAGTTGGTCTTGCACTTGAAACATTAGTCCTAGGGGGAGCATTGTCCGAGTACCCCACTTCTATCGATTGCCTTTCCTCTCACTTATTTGTGCCTCTCGTTCTTGTTTCTTTTATTTATATTTACATTACATTTCATCAATATAATCATTATTCATCTTTACTTGGTTAAGTAGCAATCTTAGTATTTTTATTCCTTACTCCATGTGGATACGATGCCCCACTCACCTGAGATTTATTACTTCGACAAACCTATGCACTTGCGGGTAACACGCAAGGGACGTTGTCAAGTTTTTGGCCCCGTCACCGGGGAGTAGGCATTTAGAGATACTTTGCACTTTGTTATCTTAGCTATTCGACATTCATTCTATTCCATATCTTCTTATTCTATCATTATTCTAATTTTTTTTTTGGTGCAACTCTAGGTTATGACCAGAGGGAACCCATCGACAATTGTTGAAAGAGATCTTAAACTTGAGCGTACACTGAGAAGAAAGGGAAAAGAACCTGTGTAAGAACCATCAAATCTAGCTAAGGTTGAAGGTGAAGGGCCAGAAAACATGGCAGAACAGAATGAGCAACAGAGAATTCTTTCTGATTATGCCAAACCCTCAATTTTGGGCACACAATCTAGCATTGTGTAGCCCCCGATTACAGCTCAAAATTTTGAGCTAAAACCAGCATTCATCCAGATGATACAGTAATCGGCATAGTTTAATAGTTTGGCCGATGAGGATCCAAACAATGACATAGAGAACTTTTTGGAGGTATGTAACATGCTCAAGATCAATGGAGTTACGGATGATGCTAGCAGATTAAAGGCCTTCCCATTTTCCTTGAAGGGGAGAGCGAAGCAGTGGCTACACTCATTACCTAGAACATCAATCACTACATGGGAGGAGATGGTGGAAGCCTTTCTTGCCTGATATTTCCCTCCCGAAAAAATTACAAAGCTTAGGAATGAGATTTCTTCCTTCGTGCAAATGGAATTGGAGTCTCTATTTGAGACATGGGAAAGGTTTGAGGAACTCCTGTAAAAATGTCCTCAACATCGGTTTCCAGAGTGCATAATCATTCAGACTTTTGATAATGGTTTGAACCCAAGTACAGGACAGTTACTTGATGCAGCAGCAGAAGGTACCTTAGGTAGCAAGACCCCCAATAAAGCCCGGCAGTTAATTGAAGAAATGGGTTTGAATAGCTACCAATGGAATGCTAGGGAGAAGAAGAAAGTGGCCGGCATCCATGAGATTGATGCGGTTATATCATTGGCGGCCCATGTGGAGGCATTGAGTACCGAGTTTCAGGCTTGGAAACCCGAATGACCGACTTTGAAAAAGCCTTAACTAGATTTGTGCAATCATCGGATACATAGTTTCAATCGGTCGAGGCTACACTTCGCAACCACACCGCTTCATTGCACAATTTAAAAAATCAAGTGGCCAAATTGTGAAGTCTCTATCGGAGAGACCACAAGGATGCTGCCGAGTAACACCGAGACTAACCTGAGAGAACATGTGAAGGCGATCACTTTGAGAAATGGTCGTGAGGTCGATGGTAGGCTTCCAAGTGAGAAGACCAATGTTGAAGCACCCGAGGTCATGGATGTTGAGGAGAGAGCCAACAAATAGAAAGAGGTGGAAGCCACACCCTACAAGCCAAGAATCCCTTACCCTTCAAGATTGAAGAAAGACCAAAATGATGAGCAATACAAGAAGTTCTTGGGTCCATTCAAGCCATTGCACATCAACATTCCTTTTGTGGAGGTGTTGTCTCAAATGCCTCAGTATGCTCAGTTCTTGAAACATCTTTTGACCAACAAGAGGAAGTTGGAAGAGAGTGCATCGGTGATCCTAGATGCCTCTTGTTTGGCGGTGTTGCAAAAGAATATACCGAACAAGAAGAAAGACCCCAGAAGCTTCATCATCCCATACAACATTAACAATTTGGGTGAAGAGATGGCATTGGTGGATTCAAGAGCCAGTATCAACGTCATACCATACTCTTTCTTTCACAAGCTAGACTTGGGAGAGCCTAGGCCTACTCGGATAACATTGTATAGGTAGACCAAACGATGAGACATCTGAGGAGCATCATTCAAGACATGTTTGTCAAGGTGGACAAGTACATATTTCCTGTAGACGTCATAGTATTGGACATCGATGAGGATGCAGATATTCCTTTGATACTTGGGAGGCCTTTCTTGCGCACTTCCAAGGCACTTATCGACATGAACAGCGGGAGTTGACACTGAGGGTTTCCGATGACAAGTTGACCTACCTCCTTGCAGAAGCCATGCGACATTCTCTTGACTTTGATGATACTCTGTATTTTCTTAACACTACCAATGTACTAATCGATCAATATGTGCAGGAAATGATGAATCCGGACGCGTGCGAGGGGTTGCTAGACCAAAAAGTGGAGAATGAAGAGGTGATGATGCTTGGTCTAGAGAAGAAGATACCATGCCCATGGGGAATTTCCGCATGGGCGTGTGAAACACTTAAAAGAATTTATTGAGTTGGATAAAGAAGCCACAGGGGCGTGCGTCTGCCCTTGTGGGTCGGGCACATGGATGTGTGGAATTTCCACACGCTCGTGTGGCTGCGTTCAAAAGCATTGAGTGTTTTTCCAGAGAGCACATAGGAGCGTGCATCAGTCCCTGTGGGTATCTCCTAAGAAGTCACATGGGCGTGGGTAATTTCCACACGCCCGTGTGGATGTGCAAAATTCCAAGACACGCGGGTTTTCTTTAAAATCTCTTCGTGTTTCTTCATCGATTCATTCTCAATCTCTCAAAGAACACTCTTAATCGCTCTCCCAACCTCACACCGCTGATTTAGAAGGGTTATACTCGATTTTTTAGCCGTTTTCAAAGTTTTCATATTCATCTTGTCAGTAAACCCTCATTTCTTCTTTTTTTCATCATATTTGATTTTAATCGATTAGAATGGTGAATGTTGCTTCATTTCTACAAATAGATGATTTATGCATGCTTAAAAATAGTTTAGAGATGATTTTAAAATGTATTTGTTTGGAATTTTGACATGTGGCCTTGCGGTGTTTCAATTCCCGTGGATCCACACGCGTGTGGAATTTCCACACGATCGTGTGAATTTCTGTAGTGTTACTTTGTGAGTTTGTTTGATCGAATCTTTTTAAATTTTTGCAGATATGGCACCCCGATCGAAGAAACAAGCTGACAAGTGACCACGTGAGCCATCCCTGAGACGGAGGATATGGGATTTGCTATTCCCTAAGCACTAGGTCGGATTTTAGAGGTTATCATTTGGACAGTCTCAATTTTTGGATTTGGATGTACCGAGAGAGATACAGCGAGGCGGTGAACAAACCGCTGAGATCGAGAAGCTATTGGCCGTAGGAAGCTGGAGGAGGCTATTATCGATTCGAGAGCTAGCTATCCGTGCATTAACACTCGAGGTTCTTGCGTCTTTACAATTTGACCAGTCATATTCCAGATTTGATAGTGTTGACACCGTACAATTCTGACCATTTGGATATTATTAGAGTATGAGTGTTACACAATTTTCAGTCATGATGGGACTGTATGATAATGCTTTTACTGACACGGAGCAGTACGGGCACTCTACCGACTAATTATCCTAGCAGCTTAACTCCTTAAAGTGCATATAGGATGTTGTGTGGACAGGGTCAGTATGAACCAGGAGTGTCTAAGACCACGTGTCTTACCCGGCCGAGCTATAGATATATACACACAGTACTCAGTAGATTAGTGAGCGGCCGAGGTGAGAGCACAGGTGTGTTGAGTGGGCAGGATCTAGTTTACTTATTCTCGATGGTCCAGAGAGTACCGATTCATCTAGGATACATCATGGCTGATTATCTTCATCATCAGGGCCAATATGCCAAATTTGGTGTTCTTTTCTCAGGTCCCTACATCACCAGACTTATCATGGGGATAGGATTATTAGATGCTATCAGGGGGGTTGAGAAGACCATTATACCGACTCCACTTGGCATAAGTACTATGAGATTGATGGGAATGGTCCTGAGATGTAGACCAGTAGTGTATATTATGATCATACCTCCTTCTGAAACAGCCGAGGTCGAGGGCGACACTAGAGAGGGTTCACAGATGTGTTGGAGCCACATACAGAGCAGGCACAGGCAGAGGCCCCCCTACAATGCAGGAGCCTCCTATAGTTCGGGTATTTTCTCCATCTCGAGCCCATGATCGATTTAAGAGGCTCGAGAGCGCTGTAGGAGTGCTACAAGTAGACTTGGCTGAGGTTCGTGCTACACATGCTGCGAGCCACACAGAGGTGATGGCACATTTTGATATTTTAAAGCAGTTACTCGAGCGACGACGCGTCTTAACCCTTCATCGTGAGATCGAGGACCCCTCTGGCTCCTCCAGCATCACCATCAGTAGATTCACCGATAGCAGCACCAACAGCAGCAGTAGAGCCGACACCAGATGACACCGACTCTTGATGCGTTTTTTCTTTTATTTTTTTTTATTTCTTGTATTTTATCTTTTGCAATATCTTTTGGACTTGTACACTCAGAAAGGATTCTCCTTCTGAGTTTATCTTTTATTTTGTCTCGAGTTGTATTCCATTGCTTTATCTTTTATATACTCGAGTTTATTTGGTTTTTGTTTATTGAGCTTCACTGAATCCCCTTGTATATGCGTACAGATTATCTTGCCAGTATGGGAATTGAGAATTAGTCATGGACATGGTCAAGGTGGTTTACACTTGTCCTTATGTGCTTCACAACCTGTTGGAACTTCACTCCCACAATTTAGCTCCATCAAAGGCAACACTAGAAGTCAGGGGAGTATTGTTTCAATTTCCACATCCACATATTTGCTTGATTGTTATATTTTCTATTGGGCTTGCATGTGTAAATTGAGGGCAATATACATCTTAAGTGTGGGGGAAGTTCACTTTGTACATGTCCTTTACATAAGTTTTGATTGACATATGTGCTCACGTAGCCAATGGCGGTTCACCTTAGTTACAATGATTGTATTCTTGAGTTTAGGATAATTTTTAACATTGAATACTCTCATGCTCTAGTTTTTTCTTGAATTTCTAGGAATTTTTGCCCGATTGACACTTGTTGCACCACTCGCTCATGAAACTCTTTTGGAAACGCAAGTTCGTTGTTCAATGGACTAAGTAGTTTTATTTGTGGTTTTTTTCTTGTTAAAAAAAAGATATATTGTTTAGTTGTACATTTTGGGTGGAAAGAGCTACCACATATGAAGTATGAAGCTACTCTCATATGTCGGATACTAGTTATACCCTAATGAGAGAAAGAGCTATCTCATTAGATGAGTGAAAGCTACCGCTCTGGTAGAAAGAGCTACCACCTCGAAAGTATGAAAGCCACTTTAGTGGCCGCTTCGGAAAGGGCTACCTTAGCGGACGTGTGAAGCTACTACCATCTTTATGTTTATTGTGTCTCATAGATAAATAAGTCCTTTATACTTAGAACTTTGAGGAGTATACTTTGGGTTGAATTGAGTGAGTTTACACACTCTTGCACAATTTTGTGTTTGTTGTCCTTTTTGATTCAAGTTTTTAGCTAGAGCATTGACTTTTCATATTCAGTGTTAAAATTTCCCTTATTTATAGAATGATCTCCTTGCATATTTTGGTGAACCCAAGGCCAAGCACTTTCAATGTTTCCTTCTTCTATACTTCAATGTTTTATTTTTTCTTGAGGACAATCAAAATCTTAAGTGTAGGGAAGTTTTATAAGTGCTTGTGTATTAGTAACACGAAGTATTCTTTTCTTATGATGAGCATTACTTTTATCAGGTTTTAGTGCTAATACATGTGTATTTGTGATACTTTTGTGAAAGTAGGTTTGTGAAGCTAAGTATTAAGAAAAGAAGCCCAAGTAGATCGGGAATGCACTGTAGTAGTTACTGTTCGCAACCGCCGAAAATCAGGATTCTAGAGAATCCACACGGGCGTGTGGAAATTTCACAGGCACGTGTGAGAAATCCACAGGCCAGTGTGGATACCCGATTTCAGCCCTATTTAAGCTACGATTCAGCCTGATTTTGGAGGCTATCTTTCATCCTTCTCTCCAACTTTTCTCAATATTTTGAGAGACCGTCTGCTAGGGTTTAGAGAGGCTTTTGGCAAGTCTTTGGAGTGGTCCAAGGGGGAGCATTGTCCGAGTATCCCACTTCTATCGATTGCCTTTCCTCTCACTTATTTGTGCCTCTCATTCTTGTTTCTTTTATTTATGTTTACATTACATTTCATCAACATAATCATTATTTATGTTCACTTGGTTAAGTAGGAATCTTAGTATTTTTATTCCCTATTCTCTGTGGATATGATACCCCACTCACCTGGGATTTATTACTTCGACAAACCCGTGTACTTGCGGGTAACACGCAAGGGGCGTTGTCAATCACTAAGCTTGGCGTACTTCTTCTTACCTCACGGGGGTTTTTAGATGAAGATTTCCCTCTTACCCTTAACCTGAAAGCATGATGAACATAATCTTTTGAAGGTAGAGGAGGACTTATCGAGCATGTTACCATACGAGAGTTTGTCACCCTCACTCCATTCTTATACATCCCTCATTAGCCTTAGAGCATTTCTTGTGGCATCTCCTTTCTTGCTTCATCTTTCGGAGCACCTTCTTCATGATCCATGGGGTAGATGGGTAGATGGCACCTTTTCCTCTAGACCAAGCATCAAGACTTCTGCATCCTCCACTCCTTTTTGCTAGCAACCCTTCATAGGGATCCAGATTCATCATTTAGTTTATCGATAGTGTCAAGAAAGTAAAGAGTATCATCAAATTTGAGAGAATGTCGCATGGCTTCGGCAAGGCGATATGTCAACTTGTCGTCGCCAACCCTCAGTGTCAACTCTCCACCGTCCATGTCGATAAGTGCCTTGGAAGTGCACAAGAATGGCCTCCCAAGATTCAAAGGAACATCTACATCCTCATCGATGTCAAACACTACAAAGTCCATAGGAAATATGTACTTGTCAACCTTCACAAATACATCTTACCAATGTTGCACGGGATGATGAAGCTTCCGGGGTCTTTCTTCTTGTTGGGCATATTCTTTTGCAAAACCGACGAACAAGAGGCATCTAAGATCACCAATGCACTCTTCTCTAACTTCCTCTTATTGGTCAAAAGATCCTTCAAAAACTTTGCATACTGAGGCATTTGGGACAACGCCTCCATAAAAGGAATGTTAATGTGCAATTTCTTGAATAGACCTAAGAACTTCTTGTATTGTTCATCATTTTGGTCGTTCTTCAATCTTGAAGGGTAAGGGATTCTTGGCTTGTAAGGTGGGGGTGCCACCTACTTCTCCTTGTTAGTTCTCTACTCAACCTCTACGACCTCAGGTGCTTCAACATTGGTCTTCTCACTTGGAAGCCTACTCTCAACCTCACGACCACTTATCAAAGTGATCATCTTCACATGTTCTCTCAGATTGGTTTCGGTGTTGCTGGGTAAACTTTCTTGCGGTCTCTCCGATAGGGACTTCGCAATTTGCCCTCACTTGATTTTCTAGATTGTGCAATGAACCGGTGTGGTTGAAAAGTGTAGCTTCGACTGACTGAAATCTTATATCCGACAATTGAACAAATCTAGTCCAAGCTTTCTCTAGATCGGTCATCCGGGTCTCTAAGCCTGAAACTCGATTCTCCATGTTTGGGGCTTGTTGTCGGTTGTCGTTGTTGGAAACTCGGTGGTACCGAGGCCTTTTGTTGCCCTTGATTATTCCAAGAAAAGTTCGGATGGATCCTCCAACCCGGATTGTAGGTATTGCTATATGGATTTCATTGGCCACTCATCGCATTACCAACAAAATCAACTTGTTCCACGGTGGATGTACCACCAATAGCTATCGAGAAATCGGATGGAGCATGGCCTACTCCACATCTGTTACAATTTGTCACGGCCGCCAATCTAGAAGAAGTTAGAGTGTCTAACTTCTTACTCAATGACTTGACTTGGGCCGCCAACTATGTAACCGCATCAATCTCATGGAGCCCGGCCACTTTCTTCTTCTCTCTTGCATACCATTAGTAGCTATTCAAACCCATTACTTCAATCAATTGTCGTACTTCTCCGGGGGTCTTGCTACATAAGGTACCTCCTACTGCTGCATCAAGTAACTGGCTTGTGTTAGGGTTCAACCCGTTATAAAAAGTCTGAATAATCATCCACTCGGGAAACCCATATTGAGGATATTTCCACAGGAGCTCCTTAAACCTCTCCCATCTCTCAAATAGAGACTCCAATTCCGTTTATACAAAGGCGGATATTTCATTTCTAAGCTTTGCAGATTTTCCGGGAGGGAAATATCAAGCAAGAAAAGCTTCTACCATCTCCTCCCATGTAGTAATCGATGCTCTAGGTAATGAATGTAGCCATTGCTTCGTTCTCCCCTTCAAGGAAACTGGGAAGGCTCTCAACTTGATGGCATCATCCGTAACACCATTGATTTTGAGCATGTCGCACACTTCCAAGAAATTCTCTATGTGACTGTTTGGATTCTCATCGGCCAAACCATTAAATTGTGTGGACTGCTGTACCAATACAAAATCAGGTATCAAGTGAAACTCCATGGTTCGAAGACTTTGCAAACTATTTGTCATGGAAAGTTCTCAAGCAAGGACTTACAATTTAGCAAAAGAAAATATTCTTCAATGATTTAAAGAACTACTTTTGGGAGGATCCTTTTTGCACAACCCTTGCATGTGACCCGCAAGTGAACGGGTTAATCGGAGTAATAATACCCCGGTAAGTGGGTAGTTGAATCCACAAGGAATAGTGATCAAAATCACAAAGATTTCTATTTAACTAACGTGAAGATGAATCAATAATGGTGTGAACAAAATCAATATAAAAAGAACTAAAGAAAATAAGAAAGAGAGGCATAATAAAATGAGAGGAAAGGCAATCGATAGAAAATGGGGCACTCGGACATTGCTCCACCTAGGATTATTACTTCAAGTGCAAGACCAATCATTGTGCCTCCTAACTGATGTCTAATGAGTCATGGAGATCCATAAATACACGGTCCCTGATAAGTGCTTGTGTATTAGTAATACGAAGTATTCTTTTCTTACGATGAGCATTACTTTTATCAGATTTTAGCGCTAATACATGTGTATTTGTGAATTTTCATGCATAAAGGGTTGAGAAGCCAAATATGAAAGAAAGAAGCTGACAAGGTCCCCTTGCGTATATCCCGCAAGTGCACGGGTTTGTCGAAGTAATAATTCCGGATGAACGGGTATCGTATCCACAGGGAGTAGGGAATAAACACACTTAATTCGCTTCTTAGCTATGTGAAAGATGAATAGTGATATATGTAACAATGATTCAATTCTCAAAAGTAAAAATAACAAGTAAGAGAGCACAAGTAAAGGAGAAGGTAAGGTAATCGATAAAGATGGGGTACCCGGATATTGCTCCACCTAGGACAACCATTTAAAGTGCAAGAACCCTCTATTACGCTTCCTAATCAATGCAAGTGAGTTGTGGAAATCCTTAATTACATAGTCCCAAATCTAAAGTCAACTATGCCTAACTCTATAGATGTCCTGGAGGAGAGATTGAATAACCTCTCAACCTCGCACTCGCATAGAATTGCAATAAGTTCTAGGGATTCCAAGTGATAAATCTTTTCCTAATTGTAGACCTAACCCTTTGGTCCCGGTGGAAGGTCCCTAACCACACTTAAGCCCTAGATATTAAGATCACTTCCACGCTTCACTCCATTGCACCAGCAACTAAGCCCCAGCGGAAGGTCATCCCTTAGACCATTCACTCTATTATGACCGCAAAGAACTCGAGTAAAATAGGTAGAATCTAACACATCGAAGGAGAAAGGGGACGCTCCTGTACCTCTCGACTCACCATCTCAACCCTTTCCAACCTAGCTTTGTCTAACACTCGTGGTACGTCACTCACTCACAAGGTTACCAGCAAGAACTCTCAACCCTAGTGTCACTCTAGGGGAGTATTCAAACAATCAAGCATTCAAGGTTGGAACTCACAATAAACATCAATTAATTGAAAGCATAATAAAGAGATTCGATGAAACGAATACATCCTAGGGTTCACAAATACCCAAGTACCCACTAGGTGTTTAACTCTCCATGGAGCTAATTACAATCAAAGAGTTAGAATGTAAAAGAAATAAATCCATAGAAAACCCCCTCGATAGTCATGTCGATGGTCTTGTGGAGAGTCCTCTACTCGTCGCAAAGGGTCCTTCATTCGGCCTAGGATACACTTCGCCGGATCAGTGCCGATGAAAGCTCTCCCAATAACCTTCTTTGAAATGACGCGCGATGTCGGAGCCGTAGAACCTCTCCAAAACCCTAGCCAATACCTCTCAAAACCCTAGCCGAAGCCCTCTCTCAAGTTGGGGAAAAGATTGAGAAAAGAATGCTGAAATCGGGGCTGAATCAGCTTTAAATAGGGCTGGAATCGGGGATCCACACGCCCCTGTGGACGCCCCAGTGGATTTTTCACAAGGGCGTGTGGATTCTCTATTATGCAGTTTTCTCGGCCGGCTTTTAACAGTGCTTCTATAGTACTTTGCCACAATGTTACTACCGTGCTCTTCTATAGTATCCACCCTGAACTACTTCCTGAATCCTTACTTTCATCGAGGTAACGCAAATGGGCACACGTTCACGTCGTGGATCGCTTTGCTTCTTCAATGACAGATAAGGTGATGGAGATCTTGTTCTATGTGCATAAGTCAGAATGTTTGAGTGTGACTGCCCTTGTGCCCCTTCAAATGGTTGTGATAAGTCAAATAAGAGGAGGTTGGCACACACTCTAGCATCTCACACCCGACCTATGTCTTCGCGTTTAGACCTTAGCATGATTTCCTCCACAATCGGTGCATTATGATCCACATTAGCTTCTTTCCTTCATAATCGGCCTCACAACCCTACCTGCATAAAAGTAACATAAAAACAAACATATTAGTGTAAAAACCCGAGAAAGGTAATGCTTAACATAAGGAAAGAATGATTCGCATTCATATCACACAAGCACTTATCAGAAGCCAAAGTAGATTGCAATTGTACTCTGTTAATGAAGTCTTGGAGTGAACAAATGAGAAGACACAAGTTGTGGTTGAAGATATGTGAATGTGTGCCAACCTCTATGCGCTCAAGCAGTTACATGGTTTGGAGGGGCACAAAGGTAGTCACATTTGCGTATTCTGACTTATGCAATGTTAGCAAGATCTTCACTAATATGGCATTTTACTGAAAAACTGATGCGATCTACAACATAGATGTGTGCCCATTTATGTTGCCTCGATGAAAAGTGTGGATTCGGGAGTATTTTGGGAGAGTACTATAGCAAGTACTGTAGCAAATCACTATACCAATTTACTGTAGCATTTACTATTCACAGCCCGCAGAAAAATCAGATTTCCAGAAACCCAGATGGCCGTGTGGAAATTCCACACTCCTGTGTGGCTGGCCGATTCTAGCCATTTATAAAGCCGCGACTTGTACCGATTTAAGGATCAATCTTTCATCCTTTCTTCTATCTTTTCTCCATCTTTTGGGAGGTCGGCGGCTTGGGTTTAAAGAGGCTTTTGCAAGGCTTTTGGAGTGGTTCTACGGCTTCGACACCGCGTTTCTCTTGCAAGATAGTTATTGGTGGAGCTTTCGTCTGCACCGATCCGGCGCTGTGTGCCCTAGGCTTGATAAGCGGGACCTTTGTATAAGACAAAGCTACTTCACAAAACCATCGACACAAATACCGAGGGCATTTTCCTATGGATTACATGTTTTTATTTTTTATTTCATTATTGATTATATCTTGCTCTATGGAGAGCTAAACCCCCTATGGGTGCTTGGACTTGTAAACCCTAGGATGTTATTGTTTTATTGACATTTTTATTATGATTTCTTTAATTGATGTCTTTAATTGAGTTCCAATCTTGAATGCTTGTTGAATGATTTCTCCCTTAGAGTGACACTAGGGTTGAGAGTCCATCTTGGTAGCTCTTGTGAATGAGTGACACACCATGAGGGTTAGATAATGCTAGATTAGAGAGGGTTGAGAGGGTGAGTCGAGAGGTAGCGGAGCGTTCCCTTCTTCCTCCCGTGTGATTTATCCTACCTCCATGTTCCTAGAGTTCTTTACGGTCACAATAGAGTGAAGTGCTAAGAGATGAACTCCACCAAGGCTTAGTTGCACGAGCAAAAGAATGAAGCGTTAAAGTAATCCTTAGTATCTAGGGCTTAATTGTTACTAGGGGCCTTTCGCCTGGACCAAAGGGTTAGATCTACATATAGGAATAGGGTTTATCACTTGGAATCCCTAGAGCTTCTTGCAATTATACACAGTGTGAGGTATTGAGACTGAGCGATTTCTTAGCTAGGGCATAGTGTAGAATTAGTCACAGTTAACCTTAGTTTTGGGACCGTGTATTTTAGTATTTTCATGACTCATTAAGCATCTGTTAGGAGACATAATAGTGTTCTTGCACTTCAAGCAATAACCTTAGGGGGAGCAATGTCCGAGTGCCCCACTTCCTATCGATTGCCTTTCCTCTCACTTTATCGTGCCTCTATTTCTTATTTCTTTTCATTCTTTTCATAATGATTTTATTCACACTACCATTGATTCATTTTCATCATATTGAGATATCAATTGTTGTGTGTCTATTCACTATTCCTTGTGGATACGATACCCACTCACCTGGGATTTATTAATTCGAAAAATCGTGCACTTGTGGTTCACACGTAAGGGGCATTGTCATGTTTTTGGCGCCATTGCCAGGGAATAGGCATTTTGGAAACACTTCGCACTTTGCTATTTTAGCTATTTACTATTCATTCGATTTTACCTTTTCTTATTCTATCATCGTTCTGATTTGTTTTCTTTATTTTGGTACAGCTCCAGGTTATGACCCGAGGGGACCCTTCGATATTGGTTGGAGGTGATCCTGAACTTGAACGTACACTCAGAAGAAGAGGTAAAGAACCTGCACAAGAACTGTCAATTCGAGCTGAAGTAGAAAGTGAAGGGTCAAAAAATATGGAAGAGCAGAATGAACAATAGAGAACACTTTCTGATTATGCCAGACCCGCAGTTATGGGCACGTAGTCGAGTATCGTGCGGCCCCCGATAACAACTCCAAATTTTGAGCTAAAGCCAGCATTCATCCAAATGATACATCAGTCAGCACATTTTAATGGTTTGGCTGATGAGGATCCAAACAATCACATTGAAAACTTCTTAGAGGTTTGTGACATACTGAAGATCAACGGTGTTACGGGTGATGCTATAAGATTGAGAGCTTTCCTATTTTCTCTAAAAGGAAGAGCCAAACAGTAGCTCCATTCATTGCCAAGAGCTTCCATCACAACATAGAATGAAATGGTCGAAGCCTTCTTTTCAAGGTACTTCCCTCTGGGAAAGTAGGCAAAGCTTCGCAATGAGATATCTTCATTTGTTTAGATGGAGCTTAAATCCTTGTTTGAGACTTGGGAACGATTCAAGGACCTCTTGCGGAAGTGTCCACAACACGGGTTGAATCCAAGTACAAGATAACTTCTAGATGCCACCACAGGACATACAATGGGGAACAAGACCCCTGAAGAAGACCCGACAATTGGTAACCAATGGAATGCAAGAGAAAAGAAGAAAGTGGCCGGACTCAATGAAAATTGATACGGTTACATCTTTGGCAGCCAAAGTAAAGGCATTTAGCAAGAAATTGGATACATTGACTTCACGAGGGTAGCCGTTATTACAAGTTGTGATGGTTGTGGGGGTTCACATATGCCGTCTGATTGTCCTATTTTGATTGCTACTTCAGCCACAACTGAATAAGTAGATTTTGTGGGCTATTCGGGAAGAGAACAATGCAATCTTTATAGCAACACCTACAACAAATGGTGGAGAAACCACCCCAATTTCTCATGGAGTAACCAAGGGCAGCAAAAGACCTCGGCATTACCGGGTTTTCAATGACAACAAGCCCCGAACTTGGGAGAATCGGGTTTCAGGCTTGGAGACCTGGATGACCGATCTAGAGAAAGCTTTGACCAGATTTGTTCAATCATCGGATACACGGTTTCAGTCAGTTGAAGCTACACTTCACAATCACACCGCTTCATTGCATAATCTAGAGAATCAAGTGGGGCAAATCGTGAAGTCTCTATCGGAGAGATCACAAGGGAGCTTGCCTAGTAACACCGAGTCTAACCCGAGAGAACATGTGAAGGCGATCATTTTGAGAAGTGATTGTGAGGTCAAGGGTGGGCTTCTAAGTGAGAAGACCAATGTTGAAGCACCCGAGGTCGTGGAGGTTGAGTAGAGAGACAACAAGGAAAAGGAGGTGGCACCTCCACCATACAAGCAAAGAATCCCTTACCCTTCAAGATTGAAGAACAAAAAAAATGACGAGCAATACAAGAAGTTCTTGGGTATATTCAAGCAGTTACACATCAACATTGCTTTTGTGAAGGTGTTATCTCAAATGCCTCAGTATGCAAAGTTTTTGAAGGATCTTTTGACCAACAAGAGGAAGTTGGAAGAGAGTGCATCGGAGATCTTAGATGCCTCTTGTTTGGCAGTGTTGCAACAGAACATGCCAACAAGAAGAAAGACCCCGGAAGCTGCATCATCCCGTGCAACATTGGTAACTTGGGTGAAGAGATGGCATTGGAGGATTATGGGGCTAGTATCAACGTCATGGCATACTCTTTCTTTCATAAGCTAGGCTTAGGAGAGCCGAGGCCCACTCGGATGACATTACAATTGGCGGACCGAACGGTGAGACATCCGAGGGGTATCATTGAAGACGTTCTTGTCAAGGTTGATAAGTACATATTTTCGGTAGGCTTCATAGTGTTGGATGTTGATGAGGATGTAGATGTTCCTTTGATACTTGGCAGGCCATTCTTGCACACTTCCAAGGCACCTATCGACATGGACGGTGGGAAGTTGACACTGAGGGTTGGCGACAACAAGTTAACCTACCGCCTCACCGAAGCTGTGCGATATTCTCTTGACTTTGATGATACTCTTTATTTTCTCGACACTACTGATGAACTAATTAATTAATATGTGCAGGAAATGTTGAATCCGGACCCGTATAAGGGGTTGCTAGACCAAGGAGTGGAGGATGAAGAAGTTCTAATACTTGGTCTAGGGGAAAAGGTACCATCTACCACAGGGATCGTGAAGAAAGTGCTCCGGAGGATAAAGCGGGCAAGGAGATGCGACAAGAAATGCCTCAAGGCTATTGGGGATGTGCACGAATAGAACAAGGGTGACAAACCCTTGAGTGGTAACAAGCTCGACAACTCTCCCTCTACCTTCAAAAGACTATGTTCATCATGCTTTTCAAGTTATGGGTAAGAGGGAAACCTTCATCTATGAGCCCCTGTGAGGTAAGACAAGATACGTCAAGCTAAGTGACGTTAAACAATCTAAGTGTTAGTTTAGTATTTGCATGAAGAAAGCTTTGAGTGTTGGTGTCTAGATCTTTTAGATGCTATTGTTGTGATTTTCTTATGGATTGGTTGGTTTTATCATGTGCATAAATGTGTGTGGCGGAGAATCTTGGTCGTTTGAGCATGTGTTTCATGATTCTCTGGTTCATTTTGCATTGTAGAGGCAGGCTCTGAGTATGTATACATGTTCAGGAATTTTCTACAGAACCTGCAGATTTTCCTAAGTTAACCAGAGAAGACACACAACCATGTGGAAATTCTAAATGGGAGTGTGTTTTTGTTCAAACACATCTCGAGAGGACATAGGCGCATGCGTTTGCCCCTGTGAATGACCTTGTGACGGTCACAAGCCCGTGTGGAATTTCCACATGAGCGTGTGTTTCTCTGCAGACGTTCAGAGCTCTATCCTGAGAAGACACAGGGGCGTGTCAATGCCCCTGTGAGTAGCCCTGTGAAGATCCACACGCCCATGTGGAATTTTCAGACGGGCGTGGGAAACACTTAGAACTTTTTCTCGGTTAGAGAGAGAAGCCACAGGGGTGTGTGGATGCCCCTGTGGGTTGGGCACACGGCCCTGGAGAATTTCCACACGCCCGTGTGGATGCATTCAGAGGCAAAGAGTGCTATCCTGAGAGTACACAGGGGCGTGTGTTTGCCCCTGTGAGACACTCTTGTGGAGTCACACTAGCGTATATAATTTGCACACACCCGTGTGGATGAACATAACATTAAGAGGCACGGGTTTTCTTTAAAATCTATTTACGTCTCTTCATCTCCACACTTCCAATCACTCAGAGAGCACTCATATTCACTATCCAGACCTTGCACCATTGATTTAGAGGGGTTATACTCAACTTTTCCAACCGATTTCAAAGTTTCTGCTTTCATCTCGTTAGTAAACCTTCTTTCTCTCTTCTCTTCACCACACTTGATTTAAATTGATTAAAGTGGTGAATTTTGCTTCATTTTTGTGATTAGATGGCCTATGCATGTTTAGAAAGAGTTTAGAAACGATTCTAAAGTGTATTTTTGGATTTTTATCTTGCGGCTGTGAGGTTTTTACACCCCGTAGATCCACATGGACGTGTGGAATTTCCACACGACCATGTGGATTTCTGCATGTGAGCCCCACCTCTTAAATTAGATCCTAGCCATCAATGCAAACTTTTTCAATCAGAGCCATTGATTTATAAGATTTTAAAACCTTTGTTCTTATCCTTGCGGTTACCAAATATTACGATCTGACTGCAGCTCCACCTCCCACGATCTCATATTGTTATAGGAAAAAAAAACCCCTGGCCTTTCTTTCTTTTACTTCATGGTGGTGCCAGCGACAAGGACGAGTGGATCTTCTTATCGAGAGTTGTTTTTTTTTCTTTCAAGGTAGGATCTTTGAGCTTTGTGCATGATATTTATGATTATTATTGATGCCAGTTGGCTCTAGATTTCTTTCTTTCTGAAACCCTAAATTTGTTCCTATTTGTGATTCACCTTTAATCCTTAGATTTAGCCCTTGAGTTTCTAGTATTTGTTCCCAATTTGTAATTTGAAGGAGTTTTGTTTCTCTTTTGATGTGTGCACCCTAAGCATACTCTTAGGATCTTGATCATGATGTTTTTATGGACTAAATCATGTCTCAAGGATGATATCTTGGAGGATATGTTTGATTTAATGTCAGGTATAGTTGATTGAGATACAATCTTTCGCCATGTGAAAGGAATTGCTAGCTATTTTAGTTTTGATAGGTTTTAGATTTTCATTTTTGACAATAGCAGAAATTTCTCTCCAATTTTAGAGATCTTAGAGGAAGAATTTGAAGGAGAGTAAGATATGAAAGTTGTATATTTTGATGTTACCTAAATAATTGCAAAATTTCAGATTTTATGCATCTGTAGTTTGTGAGATATAGCATCATTAGTATAATTGTCTCGGTTGATTTTTCTGTGCAGAACTTGAAGAATTATGGCCAATTTTGATAATCAAAGATATTTAATTAGATAAGGTAAAAAATAATAAAGTTGTTCATTTTTGTGTTGTCTGGTTGCCAGTAAAATTTCATTACTTTTAGATTTGTAGGTTAAGAGATATGCATATTTTAAAGGTTTATGCCTGAATTATAAGTTGCAGAAATAGTTAGAGATTCAATTGAATGTTATAAATTGAGTAGTACTCTAAATTATATGAATTTCGGATAGGTCATAGTGTTAGGTGTCTATTATTCCTAGAATTTTGAAATTTATGATTTGGAAAAGTGTGAGTGAAGTTATGACGGTTTTAGTACTCATTGATCATGTTGGAATTATTGATTTGGCTTTTAGAGTGGTGATAAGTGCTTGAGTAGACATATTTTTATATATGTTTTACATGCATTGAGCATCATTTTTACCATGGTTTATGTCTCATATTGTGTATTTGGTGTTCTTTTATGCATATAGGTTGTGAATGCCTCGAAGAGTAAAAAGGAAGCAAAGATAGCCTATAAAGACACAATGTCGGGAGTTCTTATTCAATTCAAGGACCAAGACATGAGAGGAGTTCATAAACGTGGAGATGTGTGCCAACTTCCAAGAAGATTCAAGTCAATTCACTAGTTGGAAAGGCACAAAGGCAGCCACATCTTCATGTTCCTTCTCTTTGTGAAGATTGCAAGACCTCTCAAAGATACGTCGATGAAGAGAAGTTTTATAACCTACCACATGAACGTGTGCCCGGACATGTGCCCTCAAGTGAAGAGTGTTTGGATCGCGTTTTGTGAAAAGTACTGTAGCAAAGTTCTGTAGCAACTGTACTATAACAGTACTGTAACAAAATTACTGTTCACGCACCCATGTGGAAATTCCTGCAGCCCACACGGGCACGTGGAAAATCCACATGGGCACATGGGGACACGTGACAGACGCGGCCTTAGGCCTATAAATAGTTATTTTGCCCTATTCTTTCTCATCTTTTGTGCACCTCTTGAGGGGTGAGACGGCTAGGGTTTGGAGAGGAGGTCTTTGCGGCTTTGGAGGCGCTTCGTTACTAACTTTGATCGATTCCTCCTCCATCATAGCGTCAAGGAAGCCACCGGTGAACCTAGCTTCGGAGTGGGTCCTTCAAGACATCGAAGATCTCCATCAAGTCCATCAGTTCATATATAAGGGTGTATTTCTATGGTTTTAATGTACTTTCATTCATTGATGGTGTGTTTTGTATGTTGCTCCATGGAGAGGTAAAACCCTAGAGGGTATTTGGGATTGTGAACCCTAGGATTCTCATCTTTTGTGGATTTGCTTAGTGTTTCTATTTAATCCGAGTTTGATTAAGTTTTAATCTTGATTGTCTAATGCTTGCTTGCCTTATTGATATTTTGGTTATTTGGTTTGCATGATTTGTTACCTTGGTGAGAGAGAGAGGTCTCCATTAGGGTTAGAATCTCAAGATTGAAGAGGGTTGAGAGGGTGAGTCATGAGATAGTGAGCATCCCCTTTCCCCTCCGATTGGTGTATTCTGTCTCTGTTCCCTTAGCTCTATGCAACCATATTTGGTGTGAGGCATGAGATTGGGAGATTTCTCAACCGGGACCTTGTAGGGGGTTAGGATCCTTCACAGGGAATTAGGGTTGGATCAATCTTTAGGAATCGGATACACCTCTTGTAATCCCTAGAGTGCTTTGCGGTCATATGTGGTGTGAGGTGTTGAGATTGAGCGATTTCTCCACCGGGACCTCGTAGGGGACCAGTATCGACGATCGGGAGGCCGGAGCCGATTATATTTGGATTTCCATGACTTAACTTACTCTTCATAGAAACACTTTGATTATCCGGTACCTAATACCCGAATCCTAGGGGGACCATTGCCCGAATACCCCACTTTTATTGATTGAGATCTCCATCCATTTCACCCTTGCATATTCGTCTCTGGTATTCATTTCTTCGCACATTAGATCACCACACCTTTCCATTTATCATTAGGCTAGAAAGCAGAGAAGAAGTAAGTACTAGTAGCCCTATTCCCTGTGGATTCGACTACCCGACTCACCGGGTATTTTATTACTTCGACAACCGTGCACTTGCGGTTTACACGCATATTCGGACGTGTCAAGTGGGTAATTGCTATTGTACCCTCACAATAATCAATATTTGGGATTGTAGAATAATAGTTTGAACTTTTTGCATTTGCACCCTTCCAAAAATCATTTTGTTTAATACTATTGCTTGTTAGCCTCGATTTGTTATTTGAAAGCTAATAGGATCTCTTCCCAAATATAGGACATGCCAAAGGTGTAAGGTTTGGGAGTGTATTTTTGGCGTTAATCAGGTAAGTATTCCACATATAAATACTATTATATGTATATATTGAAAAATTCTAGTTTTCTGAACTTTTGTAATTTTTGAGAAAAATACTGATTATTTTAATTTATATATTTTGAATTATTTATTTATTTATTATTATTTTAGGAATTACTCTAAAATTTTTGAAATTTCGAGTTAGTGATATTTTATTTTGGACTAGAATTATCTGAAAGGTTTAAATATTTATTTAAATTTAGATTATATAAATTCTAAAGTTTTTGACAACTTATCTAAATATCTATTATTTCAATTCTGAATTTTAGATATGTTTTTAGTTAATTTCTGATTAATTATTATTAATATTTTTTTAAATTATATGCTTATGTTTGGATTCAAGTAACTGGTTTATTTTGCTATGATAAAATGAGATCATGTGACTGCGAAAAATTTTGTTTGGCAAGTTATTCGTATTTTGGCCAATCCAAATTTTGTTAGTTTATTGTTTTGTGAATATGTCGTATTTTGACATAGAAACTAGTCCCCAATTAACTATGCAATAACCCTGTCACTTGGGGGTAAACACTGACCGTGTCGACACGTATTTTATTCTAGAAACTATAGTTTCCCACCGCTTGCCGTCGGTGAAGAATATCGGCCTTTGATAATTTTGGCTCGGGGTCACCGAGGGTAAAAATATAACTTTTGATAAATTTTGTCTCGGGTCGCCGAGGGTAAATATATGAATTCTGCGATTTTGTTTTGGCAATAGTTGCTTGGGGGACATATATGCTTAAATTTTTGACATCTATGTTTACGTGAAACAAATTTATTTTGGTGATTTCTCAATTTGATAAATTATGATTTTGTATAAGTGATCCCTATATTTTTAGTGGGTGCTTACTGGGGTGTCAAGCTCATAAATTTTGTTGATATTTTTTTCCAAATCAGGAGTAGAGGTCAGTGGCAGATAGCTTAGCAAGGAATCATTGGGCCATCTCCTTTTTATTTAGCTTGTAATAAGTCCTTATTGTTGTGGGCCTAGGTTTTATTTGAATAAGTTTATATTGTTTTTGCAATCCACTGAGTTTGATTCTTTGTTCTATTTTGGATAAGGATTTGAGGCCTTGTATGCCTACTTGGTTTCGGCCTTGTAGGTGTATGGCCGTATGTCGGCGTCCCGGGTCCATAAAGCTGGGTTCGGGGTGTGACACTGTAGCATTAATCCCGTGAGCCAATTTGATCGATTTCTTTTTAATTCTTGTAGATATAGCACCCAGGACGAAGATTGTGGCCGGTAAACATCCCACAGAGCACTCCCTTGAGACAGAGCACATAGAGTTCGTCATTCCCGAGCACTAGGCTCGGTTTGAGTGATTGTCGAAGCTCAGGTTTGGTCTGACTCGATTCCCGGATTTGAGCGCGCTTAGAGAGATTCAGATGGCCTATGAGATGGAAGACGAGGTAGAGGAGCTTCTCTCAGTCGGTAGCTGGCGTAGATTACTGTCGATCCAAGAGCCAGCTATTCGTCAGCTTACCTTGGAGGTGCTCTCATCTTTTGAGTTCGACAGATCCTACTCCAAATTCAACAGTGTCAAAGTTATACAGTTTAGAGCTATCAAACAGCATTTCAGCATGAGTGTCGCACAGTTTTCAGTCCGTCTAGGCTTGTATGACGAGGCTTATATAGACACAAAGGAGTACGGCCATTTGCCTACGGACTATCATGGCGCACTAACCACACAGCGAGCATAAAGAGTTTTATGTGGACAGGGGCAGTATGAGCCAGGTGTGTCTAAGGCTATGTGCCTATCCCAGCCGAGTTATAGATATATACATGCAATCCTCAACAGATCAGTTAGTGGCCGAGGCGATGGCATAGGTGTTTTGAGCCGCCAGGAGTTACTCTACTTGTATTCCATGGTCCAGAGCGAACTGATTCATCTAGGCCATATAGTGGCAGGCTACTTGAGGCACAAGGGCCAGTATGCAAGAGTAGGAGTACTATTCTCTGGTCCTTACATCACTAGACTCATCATGGATATGGGTATGTTAGATGCCATCCGCAAGGCAGAGAAGGTGATCATTCCCTCTCCTCTCGGCCTAGACACAACGAGAGTGATAAGGCTAGTGCGCAAACATGGACTCGGAGTGTACACTTTGATTACGCCTAACCCAGAGATAACCGAGGGCTAGGGTGATGCTACCGAGGGTTCACAGCAAGTCCCCGAGCCTCAGCCAGAGCATACGGATGCTGAGGCACCCCCTGCAGCACAGGACCCATCTCTAGTACGCATGTTTTCTCCTTCTCGAACCTGTGATTATTTTAAGAGGCTTGATGGTGCTGTGGGGATGCTTTAGACCGAGATTACAGAGGTTCGCGTGACACAGGCCATGCAGCACATAGAGGTAATGGCGCGCCTTGATACTCTACAGCAGTTACTCGAGCACGACGTGTCGTTATCCTTTATCATGAGACCCATGACCCCGCCGGCTCCGCCAGCATCACCATCACCAGATCCACCAGTGCCGTTCGACTTAGCAGCATCAACAGAGCAGACCGCCAATGACGCCGACCCTTGAGGCATTTTTAGTTTTCTTTTGTTTCTCATATTTTACTTTTGCATTATCTTTTGGACTTGTATACTCAGAAAGGATCTTCCTTCTGAGTTTATATTTTATTTTTGTCTCTAGTTGTATTTCATTGCTTCACTTTTATATACTCTATATGTTTTTATTATTGAACTTCACTGAACCCCTTGTGTATGCGTGCAGATGGTCTTCTCATAATAAAAATTAAGGATGAGTCATAGACACGGTCAATGTGTTTTACACTTGGTCGTGTGTGCTTCACAACCCGTTGGAACTCAACTCCCAAGGATCTAGCTCCATCAAACACACCACTAGGAGTTCAGGGAGTATTGTTTCAATTGCCCGCTCCCACATATTTTTGAGTGATATACTTTGTATTGTGCTTCCATGCGTACATTGAGGACAATGTACATCGTAAGTGTGAGGGAGACTTCACATTACACATGTTTCATATCTATGCTTTGATTGTGCATGCTCACGTAGCAAATGATTGTATTCTTGAGTTTAGGAGAATTTGCATCATTGAATGTTTTCATGCTCTAGTTTTTACTTGGATTTTTAGGAATTTTTGCCCGATTGACACTTGTTGCACTACTCGCTCATTAAACTCTTTTGGAAACTTTGGTTCGATGTTTAAGGGACTTATTAGAGCTATTTCTTGTGTTATTTGTGCTAAAAAAATGAAAAGATAAAAATACTTGTTTTCGTTGTGCATTTAGTGTGGAAAGAGATACCACCTATGAAGTATGAAGCTACTCTCATAAGTCAGATACTAGTTATGCCCTAATAAGAGACAGAGCTATCGCCTGGGATGAGTGAAAGCTACTACCCTGGAAGAAAGAGCTGCCACCTCAAAAGTGTGAAAGACACCTTAGCGGCGGCTTCGGAAATTGCTACCTTAGAGTATGTGTGAAGCTGCTACCATCACTTTATTTTGTGTTGTTTTGCAGATAAATAAGTCACTTATACCTAGAACTTTGAGGAGTATACATTGGGTTAACTTGAGCATTTACTGTTCACAGCCCCGCAGAAAAATCACTATAACAATTTACTATAGCATTTACTATTCACATTCCCGCAGAAAAATCAGATTTCCAGAAATCCACATGGGCGTGTGGAAATTCCACACGCCTGTGTGGATGCCCGATTCTAGCCATTTATAAAGCCACAACTTGTACTAATTTGGGGATTCATCTTTCATACTTTCTACTATCTTTTCTCCATCTTTTGGGAGGCCGGCGGCTAGGGTTTAAAGAGGCTTTTGCAAGGCTTTTGGAGTGGTTCTACGGCTTTGACACCGTGTTTCTCATGCAAGATAGTTATTGGTGGAGCTTTTGTCGGCACCGATCCGGTGCGGTGTGCCCTAGGCTTGACAAGGGGACCTTTGGAAAGGACGAGGCTACTCCACAAGACCATCGACACAAATACCAAGGGGGTTTTTTTTTATAGATTACACGTTTTTACTTTCGATTTCATTATTGATTATATCTTGCTCTAGCTAAACCCCCTATGGGTGCTTGGACTTGTAAACCCTAGGACGTTATTATTTTATTGACTTTTTATTATGATTTCTTTAATTGATGTCTTTAATTGAGTTTCAATCTTGAATGCTTGTTGAATGATTTCTCCCTTAGAGTGCCACTAGGGTTGAGAGTCCATCTTGGTAGCCTTTGTGGATGAGTGACACACCATGAGGGTTAGACAATGCTAGATTGGAGAGGGTTAAGAGGGTGAGTCAAGAGATAGCGGAACGTCCCCTTTCCCCTCTGATGTGATTTATCCTACTTCCATGTTCCTAGAGTTCTTTGCAGTCACAATAGAGTGAAGTGCTAAGAGAGGAACTCCACTAGGGATTAGTTGCACGAGCAACAAAGTGAAACATTGAAGTAATCCTTAGTATCTGGGGCTTAATTGTGACTAGGGGTCTTTTGCCTGGACCAAAGGGTTAGATCTACATATAGGAATAGGGTTTATCACTTGGAGTCCCTAGAGCTTCTTGCAATTGTACACAGTGTGAGGTCCTGAGACTGAGCGATTTCTCTACCGGGGCATAGTATAGAGTTAGTCACGGTTAACCTTAGGTTTGGGACCATGTATTTTACGATTTTCATGACTCATTAAGCATCAATTATGAGACATAATAGTTGGTCTTGCACTTGAAGCAATATCTCTAGGAGGAGCAATGTCCGAGTGCCCCACTTCCTATCGATTGCCTTTCCTCTCACTTTATCGTGCCTCTCTTTCCTATTTCTTTTAGTTCTTTTCATAACAATTTTATTCACACTACCATTAATTCATTTTCATCATAGTTAGATAGCAATTGTTGTGTTTCCACTCACTATTCCCGGTGGATGTGATACCCACTCACGTGGTATTTATTACTTCGATAAATCTGTACACTTGTGGGTCACACGCAAGGGCATTATCAGTCCCAAAACTTAATGTCAACTGTGACTAACCCTACACTATGCCCCGGTGGAGAAATCTCTCAGTCTCGACACCTCACACTGTACTAGATTGCTTTAGGTTCTAGGAATTCCAAGTAATAAATCCCCATTCCCTAATATAGGTGTAATCTTTTGGTCCAAGCGAAAGACACCTAGTCATAACTAAGCCCCATATACTAAGGATTACTTCAACTCTTCACTCTATTGTTCATGTAACTAAGCCACAGTAGTTCATCTCTTAGCACTTTACTCTATTATGACCGTAAAGAACTCTTGGAATGTGGAGGTAGGGAAAATCACACCGGAAGGGAAAGGGGATGCTCCGCTACCTCTCGACTCACCCTCTCAACCCTCTCCAATCTAGCATTGTCTAATCCTCATGGTGTGTCACTTATCCATAAGGATTACTAAGATGGATTCTCAACCCTAGTATCACTCTAAGGGAAAACATCAAAGAAACAATATCATCCTAGGGTTTACAAGTCAAAGCACCCACTAAGGGTTTAGCTCTCCATGTAGCAAAATACAATCAACAATGAAGTCAAAAGTAAAGAGATGCAATCCATGAATAAAACCCCCTTGGTAATCATGTCGATGGTCTTGTGGAGTAGCCTCGGCCTCTCCAAAGGTTCCATCATCAAGCCTAGGGCACACCTCACCAAATCGATGCCGACAAAAGCTCCCCTAATAACTATCTTCCGACAGAATACAGTGTCGAAGGTCGTAGGACCACTCCAAAAACCTTGTCAAAGCCTCTCTAAACGCTGGACGCCGGCCTATCCAAAGTTGGGGAAGAGATGGAGAAAAGATGGAAAAGAGGATTCCCAAATCGGTACAAGTCATGGCTTTATAAAGGGCTGAAATCAGGAATCCACACAGGCATGTGGAATCTCCACACGTCCGTGTGAATCTGCAGGAACCTGCTTTTCATCGGCTTGTGAACAGTAACTGCTATAGTAAATTGCTACCATGATTTGCTACACTAACCTGCTATAGTACTCTGCCAAAAACACTCCCGAATCCACACTTTTCATTGCGGTAGCATAAACAGGCACACATCTATGCCGTAGATCGCGTTGCTTCTTCAATAAGCGATAACATTGATGAAAATCTTGCTATCATTGCACAAGTCAGAACACATAAGTGTGACTGCCTTTGTTCCCCTCCAATTTACATATTCTATTAAGCATAATGGAGGTTGGCAAACACTCATATGTTTTCGAGTGTAACTTGCATCTTTTGTATGTCCACTTCAAGATTCCATCAACATAGTGCATTTAAAATCTACTTTAGCTCCTTTCTTCTCTATTCAGCTCCACAACCCTATATGCACAAAAGAATACAAAAACACAAGTATTAGTGATAAAACCTGATAAAAGTAATGTTCATCGTAAGAAAAGAATACTTCGTATTCTTAGTACACAAACACTTATCACTTTTCTTTTCCTAATCTTTACTGATCATGTGGTCCGGAAATGTGTTTCACAAGAGGAAGGATGGAATATTCTTGCACATTGTCACTCATGACCTATTGGAGGTCATTACACCTCAAGTAGAACTACTGAGAAGGCATTGGTAGCTAGGTTTTATTGGCCAACATTATATCAGGATGCACATCAGTTTGTTCTCTATTGTGATAATTGTCAGAGAGCTGGAAACCTTTCCAGGTGTGAGTTTTATTATGTTTTTTTTAATTGAGTTTTTAATTGAGTTTCAATCTTGTATGCTTATGGTTTGATTTCCCCTTAGAGTGACACTAGGGCTGAGAATCTCTCTAGTTACCCTTTTGATGAGTGACCATCACCATTAGGATTAGACTTGGCAAGATTAAAAATTGTTGAGAGGGAGAGTTGAGAGGTAGCGGAGTGTCCCCTTCCCCTTCCTATATGATTTGTCCTACCTCCACATTCCAAGAGTTCTTTACAATCACAATAGAGTAAAGTGTTGATAGATCTTCTCCACTAGGGCTTAGTTGTACAGGCACAATAGAGTGAAGTGTTGAGAGTTCCTTTTTACTGGTGCTTAGTTGTGATTAGGGATCTTTCACCTTGACCAAAGGGTTTGATCTAGATTTGGGAATAGGATTTATCATTTGTAGTCTCTAGAACCCCAAGCAGTCCCACGCAATGTGAGGTGTTAAGAGTTTTCTTTTCCACTGGGGCATACATAGAGGGCTAGTCACAGTTGACCTAAGATTTGGGACTGTGTGTTTTTGGATTTCCATGACTCTTTAAATCTCAATTAAGGAAGCATAATGTTAGTCTTGCACTTTAAGCAGTACTCCTAAAGGGGAAGCATTGTCCAAGTACCCCACTTTATCATTGAGTTTTTCTTCCTTTTTACCCTTTGTTTTTTTTTCTTTTTATTTCATTGAAATTTCTAATACAATCACCAATTGATTATCACTTTGGCTAATTAGCAATACTACTTGTTTCTAGAGTCTATTCCCGATGGATTCGACTACCCACCCTTTGGGTACTTTATTACTTCGATACACGTGCACTTGCGATACATATGCAAGGATGTGTCAGAGAACAAGTAAATTGGTACAAAAGAATAATTTAGCTAAAACACTAAGCTACAAGTTTTCCTAAAATCTCTAGACTAACCATTCCTAGGCAACGGAGCCAAAAACTTGACTGGCAATTATGAGGTGGTGTAAAAATATACAAATATAAATACGCGAATATGCAAGTAATATTATAACTGGTCTGTTAATACTGCAAGTGTACAGGCCGTCAAGTAATACCTCGTGGTTGAGCACAAAGATTGTATTTCCCCAGGAACGGTGAAAGGCTCCTTTTACCTCCTTTTCATATAATCAATAGCCTAACATTTATGTTCTTTCTTTAATCTTCTTCTACAACTATTACACAATACAATTGGAGAATCATTAAACACAATTTGAAGGAGATTGGAGAATGTACAATAGTTATCTTGATTATTACTTATGGTAGGCGTTGAGTGTGATAATCATGTTCTAGAATTGGACCAGGGGAATTCAAAGGTCTACTAGTCTTAATCTGTTACTAACTAGGTCTAAATCACAAGGAACTTAAGATGAAATCTCTTCCAGCCTAACTTCCTATGTTTACCTTAAGTTCAAGAACTCCACTAGAAAAGGTAAACCAAAACCTAAGCCTAAAAAGCAATCAGTCCATAATCGAGAGATCTACCAATACCTAACTAATAAGTGCATTTTATATGGATATTTTATATACCCTATTGTGCTTTTTATTTGTCTTTTTATCATGTTTTTGTTATAAATCGATTCTACTTGATGTATGTTTGTTAAATGTTACATATAATTAGGGTTTGGACTAGAAGGAATGAAAAGAGATTAATTCTGATATAAAACAACATTAGAATACAAGTTTCAGGACAAGCAAGGTCCGAAGCACACCCATGCTCAGAAACATGGTCAGAAGCACGGGCGTGCTGAGCCGCTTGCATTATACTAGAGTCTATATAGAACTGAGAAGCACAGTTTGGATGCCCCTAGCACCATCATGCTGAGGGAGCACGGTCGGTAAGCACCGGCGTGCTCATCCCCATGTATTTTACTTGAAATCTCATGGGAATATCAATATGGTCACTGTGCTCCTTACACGAGCGTGCTCTCATAACATGAGCAATAAGTACAGGTGTGCTTACCCTCATATGATTTACTAGTACTGCACCAAAATTAATTCCCAGGATCTAGAGCCAAGCACGATCATTAGTACGCCCATTAGCACAGTCATGCTTACATCGGGAAAGGATTATTTAAGCCCTAAAGTTAGATTTCAAGGGGATCTTCTTCTCTCTTTCTAAAGGCGCAGGTTAGGGTAGCCGTTGGCACCATTTAGGATCTGAATCTGGAATTGAGATGATCATGTAAAAAGAGAATCATCGGCGACAACCATTGTCAAGCCTTCTCCGATGTGATTGTAAAGCAAGAAGGGAGTTTAATGGATAATTTAATTCTCTTATTACTTTCCTATGATTGTTTGTAAGACTATGAGGGGTTAACCTTCTTTAGGTGCCCTGGATTATGAACCTTAACTTCTAATGTTTTGATTTTAGTGATATTGATTCTTGAGTTTTCTTACGGTCTCCATTTTGTTGATATTGTTTATTCATCTTTGTGTTGATTGCCTTGTTGCGGGTTCATTATTAGCATAACATGGGGATTACCGATAGCCACATGAGCATTGATTTTTCATTGCTAGTTTCCCATTGGTTTAATCATAATTTAAGTTGCTAGTTAACCCTAGATTACCTTCTTGCTGTCTAGAGGATAGATTCTATTCATCTAACTAGGGCACACATAAGGGAAGGGGTTGATTCTACACCCAGCCTTGAGTAAGGGCATGCACTATCAAAACCCTCCATAGGTGATCACCACGGTCCAAGAGGAAGCTCTTGAATCATTGCCTAGTCATTGCATTTGTCAAGGGGATTAGTCCGGGGCACTATCATTTCCATTGTTATCCCTTCAACTAAAACCCTTTCTCATTTTCCTTTTCTATTATTTTCTACTTTAGTAGTTTAATTAATTTAACCCAATCTTTGAGTCGGCTAGATATTAGGAAACAAGTGAGTATCGAGAGCTATACCAATCCCTGTGGATTTGACTACCCAATCTTGTTGGGTATAATTTACTACTTGTACCACTTGTGCACTTGCGGATATGCAAGGGGTATATCACTGATAAGTGCTTGGGTGATAAGAATACGAAGTGTTCTTTCCTTATGTTGAGCATTACTTTTCTCGGTTTTTAACACTAATATGGGTGTATTTATGTTACTTTCATGCAGGTAGGGTTGTGAGGCCGATTATGAGAGAAAGAAGCCAATGTTGGTCGTAATGCACTAATTTGGAGGAAATCTTGCTAAGGTTTAAAGGCGAAGACAAAGGTCAGGTTCCAGATGCAGGAATGTGTGCCAACCTCCTTGTACTCGAGTTAGCACAACTATTTGGACGGGCACAAGGGTAGTCACATTCAAGCATTCCAACTTGTGCATATAGAACAAGATCTCCACCAACATGTCCGTTATTAAAGAATCAAGGCGATCCACGAAGTAAATGTGTGCCCGTTTGTGTTACCTCGATGAAAGTATGGATTCTGGAGTATTTCAGGCCGATACTATAGCAGGATATTGTAGAAAATATTGTAGCAAAAATACTACAGCATCACTATTTACAGTCGGCCGAGAAAACAGGAAAATAGAGAATCCACAAGGGCCCACATGGGCGTGTGGATTCCCAATTCCAGCCCTTTAAATGACAATTTTAGCCCCAATTTCAGCATTCTTTTCTCCATCTTTTCCCCAACTTGAGAGAGGGTGGCGGCTAGGGTTTTGATAGGTATTGGCTAGGGTTTTGGAGAGGTTCTACGGCTCCGACATTGCGCACCGTTTGGAAGATGGTTAGTGGGAGAGCTTTCATCGGCACTGATCCAGCGAGGTGTATAATAGGCCGGACAAAAGGATCCTTGTGACAAGTAGAGGACTCTCCACAAGACCATCGCCATGACTAACGAGGGGGTTTTCTATGGATGCTTTATTCTTACATTCGATTTCATTGATTGTATCTAGCTCCATGGAGAGCTAAACCACTAGAGGGTACTTGGGTATTTGTGAACCCTAGGATGTATTCATTTCATTGAATCTCTTTATTATGCTTTCAATTAATTGATGTTTATTGTGAGTTACAATCTTGGAGACTTGATTGTATGAATACACCCCTAGAGTGACACTAGGGTTGAGAGTTCTTGTTGGTAACTCTTGTGAGTGAGTGACACACCACGAGAGTTAGACAAAGCTAGATTGGAGAGGGTTGAGAGGGTGAGTCGAGAGGTAGCGGAGTGTCCCTTTTCCCCTCTGGTGTGATCTATCCTACCTCCACGTTCCAAGAGTTCTTTACGGCCATAGTAGAGTGAATGGGCTAAGGGATGACCTTCCGCTGGGGCTTAGTTGCGAGTGCAATGTAGTGAAGTGTTGAAGTGATTTTAGCACCTAGTGCTTAATTGTGGCTAGGGATCTTCCACCTGGACCAAAGGATTAGGTATATACATAGGAATAGGGTTTATCACTTGGAATTCCTAGAGCTCATTGTAAATCTATGCGAGTGCGAGGTTGAGAGGTTATTCAATCTCTCCTCCGGGACATGTATAGAGTTAGGCATGGTTGACCTTAGATTTGGGATCATGTAAGTAAGGATTTCCATGACTCATTGTTGCATTAATTAGGAGGTATAATAGAGGGTTCTTGCACTTGAAACTATTGCCCTAGGCGGATCAATATCCGGGTACCCCATCTTTATCGATTGCCTTACCTTCTCCTTTACTTGTGCTCTCTATCTTGTTGCTTTTATTTTTGTAATTTCATAATTTGTCACACTTATCACTATTCATCTTCCACATTAGTTAAGAAACAACTTAAGTGTTTTTATTCTCTACTCTCTGTGGATACGATACCCACTCATCTGGGATTCTTACTTCGACACCCGTGCACTTGCGGTTTACATGCATATACGGACGTGTCAAGTTTTTGGCGCTGTTGCCGGGGAGTAGGCGTTTAGAGATACTTTGCACTTTGTTTTCTTAGCTATTCATTCATTCTATTTCATATCTTCTTTTCTATCATCGTTCTGATTTTGTTTTCTTTCTTTTGGTGCAGCTCCAGGTTATGTCCCGAGGGAATCCTTCGATATTGATTGAAAGAGATCCCGAGCTCGAACGTACACTTAGAAGAAATGGGAAAGGACCTGTGCAAGAATAGTCTAATCTAGCTGAATTAGAAGTAGAAGAATCTAAAAACATGGCAGAACAGAATGAGCAGCAGCGGACATTATCCGATTATGCCAGACCTTCAGTATTGGGGACACAATCGAGCATTGTGCATCCCCCGATTATAGCTGAGAACTTCGAGCTGAAGCCGGCATTCATCTACATTTTACAGTAATCCACATAGTTTAATGGTTTGGCCAATGAGGATCCGAACAATCATATAGAGAACTTTCTCGAGGTGTGCAACATGCTTAAGATAAATGCGGGTAACGAATGATGCCATCAAGTTGAGAGCCTTCCCATTTTCCTTGAAAGGGAAAGCAAAGCAGTGGCTACACTCATTACCTAGAGCACCAATTACCATATTGGAGGAGATGGTAGAAGCTTTTCTTGCCCGTTATTTCCCTCCCAAAAAATCTATAAAGCTTAGGAATAAGATCTTATCCTTTGTACAATTGGAATTGGAGTCTCTATTTGAGACGTGGGAAAGGTTCAAGGAGCTCCTGAGAAAGTGCCCGCAACATGGATTCCCAGAGTGGATGATTGTTCAAACCTTTTATAACGATTTAAATCCGAGTACAAGGCAACTTTTGGATGTGGCAGCAGGAGGTACCTTAGGTAGCAAGACCCCCGGTGAGGCCCGTCAACTAATTGAAGAAATGAGGTTAAACAGCTACCAATGGAATACTAGGGAAAAGAAAAAGGTGGCCGGCCTCCATGAGATAGATGCAGTAACTTCATTGGCGGCTCAAGTTGAATCATTGAGTAAGAAGTTAGATCTCCTAACTTCGAATAGAGTGGCGTCCGTGACTACTTACACCAGGTGTGGTGGAGGACATGCTCCCACCGATTGCTCGATCTCTATTGGTGATGCATCTTCAGTTGAGAATGTCAATTTTGTAGGTAATGCTATGAGGAATCAAGGAAACCCATACAGCAACACCTACAATCCGGGTTGGAAGGGTCATCCCAATTTCTTATGGAGCAACCAAGGTCCACAAAAGGCTATGGGGCCACCGACTTTCCAATAACAACAACGAGCCCCAAACATGGAAAACAGAGTTTCAGGTTTGGAGACCCGGACAAACGATTTGGAGAAGACCTTAACTAGGTTTGTGCAATCATCTGATACAAGGTTCCAATCAGTTAAGGCTACACTTCGCAACCACACCACCTCTTTGCATAATCTTGAAAGTCAAGTAGGCCAGATTACGAAGTCCTTATCGGAAAGGCCACAAGGAGGCTTGTCGAGTAACACTGAGACCAACCCTAGAGAGAATGTGAAGGCGATCACTTTAAGAAGTGGTCGTGAGGTTGAGTATAAGCTTCCAAGTGAGAAGCCCAATGAACACGCACCAGAGGTTATAGAGGTTGAGAAGGGAACAAGCAAAGAGAAGGAGGTGGCACCCCCACCTTTCAAGCCAAGAATCCCTTATCCCTCTAGATTGAATAATAACCAAAGGGGTGAACAGTACAAGAAGTTCTTAAGTTTGTTCAAACAACTCCACATCAATATTCCTTTTGTTGAGGCATTGGCTCAAATGCCTAAGTATGCAAAATTCTTGAAAGATTTGTTGACCAACAAGAGAAAGTTGGAGGACAGTGCTTCAGTGATCTTAGATGCTTCTTGCTCGGTGGTCTTGCAAAAGAATATGTCGAACAAGAAGAAAGATCCCGGAAGCTTCATCATTCTGTGCAATATCGGCAATCTAGGTGAAGAAATGACATTGGCGGATTCAGGGGCTAGCATCAACGTCATGCCATACACCTTCTTTTAAAACCTAGGCATGGGAGAGCCTAGGCCCACTCAGATGACTTTGCAATTGGCGGATCGAATAGTGAGACATCCGAGGGGTATCATTGAAGACGTGCTTGTCAAGGTGGAGAAGTACATATTTCCTATAGACTTTGTGGTGCTAGACGTTGATGAGGATGCGGATGTACCCTTGATACTTGGGAGGTCGTTCTTGTAGACTTACAAAGCAATGATTGACATGGACGGCGGAGAGTTAACATTGAGAGTTGAAGATGACAAGCTCACATACCGCCTTGCTGAAGCCATGCATCATTCTCTTGATTTCGATGATACTTTGTATTTTCTAGACACTACTGATGAGATTGTTGATGATTATATACAGGAAATGTTCAATCTGGACCCGTACGAGGGTTTGTTTGACCAAGAGATGGACAATGAAGGAATCATGATGCTTGATTCGAAGGAAGAAGTACCATCTACCCCGGGGATCATAAAGAAGGTGCTCTGGAAGATGAAGAGGGCCAGGAGATGCCACCGGAAACGCTCTAAGGTTGTTGGAGACGTGCGCGAACCGAACAAATTGGATGAATCATTACTAGGTGGTCCCAAGCCTGATAATTCCCCCTCTACCTTCAAGAGACTTTGTTCAACATGTTTCCAAGCCATGGGTAAGAGGGAAACCTTCATCTATGAGCCCCCGTGAGGTAAGACAAGGTACGTCAAACTAATTGACGTTAAACAAGCGCTTCTTGAGAGGCAACCCAAGTGTTTACTGTTTTCTTAGTTTGGTATTTTAGTGTTTACTTGAATAAATTGTTGAGTGTTGGTGTCTTGATTTGTAGATACTTTTCCTGTGATTTTCTTGTGAACTTGTAATTTCACCATGTGTTTTCATGTGAATTTGATGAAGTTTTGGTCGTTTGAGCTATCTATCATGTTTCTCACTAGTATAGTTTGCATATTAGGGCAGGCTCTGAGTGTGTAAACATGTTCAGAAATTTTTTGCAGAGCCTGCAGTGTTTTCTAAGGCATCTAGAGAAAACACATGGGCGTGTGGAATTAACACACGCCTGTGGTTTTGTATTGCGAGCTCATCCAGAGAAGGCACAGGGACATGGACTCATCCTTGTGAACGACCTTGTGATTCTCGTAAGCCCGTGGGTAATTTCTGCACGAGCGTGTGATTTCCTACAGAGACTTGGCAAACTATCCCGAGAGCACACAGAGGCGTGGACTCACCCCTGTGGGCGAACTTGTGAAATACGCACGGGCGTGGGTAATTTCCACACGCCCATGCGGATCTCTGCATACGAGCTCTCTCCATCCAGAGAAGACACAGGGGTGTGCGGCTGCCCCTATGAGTTGGGCTTGTGAATGGCCACGCCCAGTGTGGAATTTTCATACAGGCGTGTGAAACACTTAGCGATTCTTCTCGGGTGGACAGAGAAGCCACAGGGGCGTGCGCTAGCCCCTGTGGGTCGGGCGCACGGGCGTGGGTATTTCCCACACGCCCGTGTATTTGCGATCAGAGGTAGTGAGTGTTTTCTCGAGAGTGCACAGGAGCGTGCACCTGCCCCTGTGAAGCTTTCCCGTGGAGGCGCACGGCGTGGGTAATTTCCATACACCCGTGCGGTTGTACAGAACGCCAAGAGGCGTGAGTTTTTTTTAAAAGGATTATTGTTTCTCTTTACCCTCATAACCTCCATTCATCTGAGAGCACTCTTATATTGTTTCCCATCTTTGTATCGCCGTGATAAATGCTTGTGCGATAAGAATAAGAAGTGTTCTTTCCTTGTGTTGAGCATTACTTTTCTCAGGTTTTAACGCTAATATGTGTCTAGTTATGTTACTTTCATGCAGGTAGGGTTGTGAGGTCGAATATGAAAGAAAGAAGCCAATGTGGGTCGTAAATGCACCAATTTGGAGGAAATCTTTGCTAAGGTTTAAACGCAAAGACATAGGTCGGGTTCGAGATGCGGGAATGTGTGCCAATCTCCTCGTATTCAAGTTAGTATAACTATTTGGAGGGGCACAAAAGCTATCACATTCAAGCATTCCGACTTGTGCATATAGAACAAGATCTCCACCAACATGTCCGTTATTGAAGAAGCAAAGCGATCCATGACGTAAACGTGTGTCGTTTGTATTACCTCGATGAAAGCATGGATTCGGGAGTATTTCGTGCCGGTATTGTAGTAGGTACTATAGAATAACTGTAGCAAGAATAATGTACCAGCACTGTTCACAGCCGGCCGAGAAAACAGGAAAATAGAGAATCCACATGGGCGTGTGGAAATTCCACACGCCCGTGTGAAAAATCTACAGGGGCGCTCACACCGGCGTGTGGATTCCCGATTCCAACGCATATTCGGACGTGTCAAGTTTTTGGCGCCGTTGCCGGGGAGTAGGCGTTTAGAGATACTTTGCACTTTGTTTTTCTTAGCTATTCATTTATTCATTCTATTTCATATTTTCTTATTCTATCATCATTCTGATTTTTGTTTCCTTTCTTTAGGTGCAGCTCCAGGTTATGACCCGAGGAAATCCCTCCATACTGATTGAAGGAGATCCTGAGCTTCAACGTACACTTAGAAGAAAAGGGAAAGAACATGTGCAAGAACAATCTAATCTAGCTTATTTGGAAATAGAAGAATCTGAAAACATGGTAGAACAGAATGAGCAGCAGCGGACATTATCTGATTATGCCAGACCTTCAGTATTGGGGACACAATCGAGCATTGTGTGTCCCCCGATTACAGCTCAGAACTTCGATCTGAAGCCGGCATTCATCCATATGTTGCAGCAATTTGCGCAGTTCAATGGTTTGGCCGATGAGGATCCAAACAATCATATAGAGAACTTTCTCGAGGTGTGTGATATGCTGAAGATAAATGGGGTAACGGATGATGCCATCAAGTTGAGGGCCTTCCCATTTTCCATGAGATAGATGCAATGACTTCGTTGGCGGCTCAAGTGGAATCATTGAGTAAGAAGTTAGATCTTCTAACTTCAAACAGAGTAGCACCCGTGATTACTTGCACCGAGTGTGGTGGAGGACATGCTCCCTCCGATTGCCCGATATCTATTGGTGATGCATCTTCGGTTGAGAACATCGATTTTGTAGGTAATAACATGAGGACTCAAGGGAACCCATACAGCAACAGCTATAATATGGGTTGGAAGAATCATCCCAATTTCTCATGGAGCAACCAAGGTCTACAAAAGGCCATGGGGCCACCGGGTTTCCAACAACAAGGCCCAAATGTGGAAAACAAAGTTTCAGGTTTGGAGACCCGAATGACCGATTTGGAAAAGGCCTTAACTAGGTTTGTGCAATCATCAAATACAAGGTTTGAATCAGTTGAGGCTACACATCGCAACAATACCGTCTCCTTACATAATCTTGAAAATAAAGTGGGGCAGATTGCGAAGTCTAGAGGTTGAAGAGGGAACAAGCAAAGAGAAAGAGGTTGCACCTCCACCTTTCAAGCTAAGGATCCCTTATCCCTCTAGATTGAAGAATGACCAAAGGGATGAACAATACAAGAAGTTCTTGAGTTTGTTCAAGCAACTCAACATCAATATTCCTTTTGTTGAGGTATTGGCCCAAATGCCTAAGTATGCCAAATTCTTGAAGGACTTGTTGACCAAGAAGAGGAAGTTGTAGGAGAGTGCTTTCAATGATCTTAGATGTGTCTTGCTCGGCAGTCTTGCAAAAGAATATGCCGAACAAGAAGAAAGACCTGGGAAGCTTCATCATTCCGTATAATATCGGCAATCTTGGTGAAGAAATGACATTGGCGGATTCAGGGGCTAGCATCAACGTCATGCCATACACCTTCTTTCAAAAGCTAGGCTTGGGTGAGCCTAGACTTACTCAGATGACTTTGCAACTAGCATACCGAACGGTGAGACATCCGAGAGGTATCATCGAGGACGTGCTTGTCAAGGTGGACAAGTACATTTTTCCGGTTAACTTCATAGTGCTAGAAGTCGATGAGGATGCGGATGTACCCTTGATACTTTGGGGGGCCGTTTTTGCGAACTTCCAAGCCATTGATAGATATGGATGGCGGAGAGCTAACTTAGAGAGTTGGAGATGACAAGCTCACATACCGCCTTGCTGAAGCCATGTGGCATTCTCTTTATTTCGATGATACTTTGTACTTTCTAGACGCTACAGATGAGATTGTTGATGAATACATGCAGGAGATGTTCAATCCAGATCTATACGAAGGCTTGTTCGACCAAGAGGAGGACAATGAAGAGATCATGATGCTTAGTTCGACAGAAGAAGTACCATCTACCCCGGGGATCTTGAAGAAGGTGCTCCGAAAATTGAAGAGGGCTAGGAGACGTCACCGGAAACGCTCCAAGGTTGTTGGAGACGTGCGTGAACCGAACAATTTGGGTGAAACCATTTCAAGGCGGTCTCAAGCCCGACTATTCACCCTCTACCCTCAAGAGATTTGCTCATCATGTTTCCAAGCCATGGATAAGATAAGGTATGTCAAGTTAAGTGACGTTAAACAAGCGCTTCTTGGGAGGCAACCCAAGTGTTTACTGTTTTCTTAATTTGTTAGTTTAGTGTTTGCATGAATAAAAGTGTTGAGTGTTGGTGTCTTGATTTTTATATACTTGTGCTGCGATTTAATTGGGGAATTTCAAGTTCATCGTGTGTTTTCATGTGAATTTGGCAAAGTTTTGGTCGTTTGAGCTATTTCTCATGTTTTTCACAGGTATAAATTGAATACTTGGGCAAGCTCTGAGTGTGTAAGTATGTTCAAAAACATTTTCGCAGAACCTGCAGAGTTTTCTAAGGATCTAGAGAAAACACACGGGCGTGTGGAATTAACACACGCCCGTGGTTTTGTATTGCGAGCTCATCCAGAGAAGGCACAGGGTCGTGGACTCATCCTTGTGAATGACCATACGATCCTCGCAGGCCCGTGGGTAATTTCCACACGGGTGTGTGAAGTCCTGCAGAGATTGGCAAACTTTCCCGAAAGCACACAGGGGCGTGGACTCGCCCCTGTGGGTGACCTTATGAAAATCGCACGGGCATGGGTAATTTCCACACGCCCGTGCGAATCTCTGCAAAAGGAGCTCTCCCCATCCCGAGAAGACACAGGGGCGTGCGGCTGCCCCTGTGAGTTTCGGCTTGTGAATGCCCACGCCCATGTGGAATTTCCTCACGGGCGTGCAGTAACACTTAGCAAGTTTTCTCGGATGTCCAGAGCAGCCACAGGGGCGTGCGGCTGCCCTTGTGAGTCGGGCGCACGGGCGTGGGTATTTATCACATGCCCGTGTATTTACGTTCAGAGGCAGTGAGTGTTTTCCTGAGAGCACACAGGGATGTGCACCTGCCCCTGTGAAGCTTTTCTGTGGAGGTACACGAGCATGTGTAATTTCCACACGCCCGTGCGGATGTACAGAACTCCAAGAGGCGCTAGTCCTTTTAAAAGGATTATTGTTCCTCTTCATCCTAATATCCTCCAGCTGTCTGAGAGCACTTGTACATTGTTTTCCCGACCTTATATCGCCAATTTGGAAGGATTTTACTTTGTTTTCTCGGCCATTTTCAAAGCATTTCTCATCTCAAGTCGACGGTAAGCCCTATCTTTGTTTCCCTTTGCAAATTCATTATTTTCATCAATGAAACTAGTCAATAGTGCTTCGTTTCTTCAATTAGAATGATTATTTATATTTAGAATGAAGTAAAAGCGTTGTAATGGTACATTTGTGGAGTTTAATGCACGGCCGTGTGTTTGTTCACGGCCCGTGGATCCATACGGGCGTGCGGAAATTCTGCATGACCGTGTGGATTTCTGCAGCTATGTTAAATTAACTTGTTTGATCAATTCTCTTTCAATTTTTGCAAACTATGGCACCCAGGTCAAAGAAGCAAGCTGATAAGTGACCGTGAGAGTCATCCCCTGAGTCCGAGAGCATGAGATTCACTATCCCCGAGCATCACGCTCATTTTGAGCGTCTGTCGAGACTTCGATTCGGACAGAACTTGGTTCTTGGACACGAGTATATTGAGAGATTTGCATCAAGGGGATGAGTTCGCTGATGAAGTTGAGGATCTCGTTTTAGTAGGTGGTTGGAGGCAGTTATTGTCGATTAGAGAGCCAGCCATACGGGAGCTTACACTAGAGGTTATGTCGTCGTTCGAGTTCGATAGATCATATGCGAGATTCGACGACCTCGACATAGTTCAGTTCAGAGCACTTGGACATCACTATAGTTTGAGTATCACGCAGTTTTCAGTTCAGCTCGGCTTGTACTAGGAGGCATTTACAGACACTAAGGAGTACTCTCAGTTACCGACGGATTATCCTGGAGCTCTGACCCCACAGAGAGCTTATAGAGCATTATATGGTCAGGGTCAGTATAAGCCGGGGGTGTCCAAGGCCACATGCCTTTCCCGACCTACATACCGATATCTACATACCATTATGAGCAGGTTGGTGAATGGTCGTGGCGATAGCACTGGTGTTCTCAGCTGACAGGAGCTTCTATACTTGTATTCGATGATGCAACGCACACTGATCCATCTAGGACACATAGTCGCTGAGTACATTTGACATCAGGGCCAGTATTCTAAATTGGGAGAGATCTTCTCAGGTCCATACATTACGATATTAGCTCTGGGTATGGGTCTCTTGGGTGTGATTCGCGGGGCCGAGAAGACGAGTATACCTGTGCCCCTAAGCCTGGAGACGATGAGATTGATGGGCATGGTCCGTAGGGTTCAGACAAGGGTTTATGCTATGGTTCTACCGACCCCGAAGATAGCCCAGGAGGAGGCTGATGATGTCAAGGCTTCCTAGCCTGCCCCCGAGCCTGAGTCAGCACCTATGGAGACCAAGGCACCTCCGGTGATAAAGGACCCACCCCCGTGAGCATGTTTTCACCATCTCAAGCCCAGTATCGCTTTTGAGAGCCTCGAGAGCACTGTGGGGGTGATACGGACAGAGGTAGCGGAGGCCCGAGCAGAGATTGTCGATATTAGGGCCGCGCAGGTCGTACAGTATACAGAGTTCATGGCACGTTTTGACACATTACAGCAGATCGTAGAGCGAGACGTCGACTCATCATTTGTCCTACTGCCAAGGAATCCTCTTTCCCCCTCAGCTCTGCCAGCATCTCATTCACCACCTCCACCAGCACCCTTTGATCTAGCACCAGCAGCAGTAGAGGATCTAGAGCACAACATCGACACTTGATTTTATTTTTCTCGTCTTTTATTTCCGCATTTTTATTTTTGGACTTGTATACTCAAAAAGGACTCTCCTTCTGAGTTTATTTTCATTTTGTATCTCGAGTTGCATTCATTATCTTATCTTTTATATACTCGAGTTATTTTTGTTTTTGTTGAGCTGCACTGAACCCCCTTGTGTATGCATGCAGATGGTCTTGTCATTATAGGAATTAAGACTTTGTTATGGGCACGGCCAAGGTGTTTCGGTACTTGGCCGTGTGAGCTTCACGACCCATTGGAACAACACTCCCAAGGACTTAGGTCCATCAAATGCAACACTAGGAGTCAGGGGAGTATTGTTTTGATTGCTTCTCCCACATCTGAATCTAATTGAGTTACATTATGAAAGAGCTTGTATGTGTACATTGGGGACAATATATAACTTAAGAGTGTGTGTGTGTGTGTGTGTGGGGGGGGGAGTTTCATAGCGCACGCATCTCTTTTGTACTAGTTTTGATTGATATACATGGTCACATAGCCAATGGCGGTTCACCTTAGTTGCATTGATTATATTCTTGAGTTTAGAAAAATTTTTAACATTGAATGTTTTCATGCTCTAGTTTTTGCTTGAATTTCTAGGAATTTTTGCCCGATTGACACTTGTTGCACTACTCACTCTTTGAACCCTGTTGGAAACTCATGTTTGATGTATAAGGGACTAGTTTTAGTTGTTTTCTTGTGTTAATTCTAAAACAAATGAAAAAATGAAAAGAAAGAACAAAAATAGTTTTGCTGTTTAGTTGTGCTTGTTGGGTGGAAATAGCTACCACCTATGATGTATGAAGCTACTCTCATAAGTCGGATACTAGTTATGCCCTAATGAGAGAAAGAGCTATCTCATGGGATGTGTGAAAGCAACCACCCTGGTAGAAAGAGCTACCATCACGAAAGTGTGAAAGCCACCTTAGCGGCCACTTTGGAAAGGGCTACCTTAGAGGATGTGTGAAGCTACTACCCTTTTTGAATTTTTGTTACCTTTTGTAGATAAATAAGTCCCTTATACATAGAACTTTGAGGAGTATACTTTGGGTTGACTTGAGTGAGTTCATACACTTACACTATTTCGGGTTTGTCGCCTTTTCGATTCAAGTTTTTAGCTAGAGCATTGATTTTTCGTATTTAGTATTGAAATTTTTCGTACTTATAGAATGCACTCTTTGTATGCTTTGGTGAACCTAAGGCCAAGCACTACCAGTAATTCCTTCGTCTGTGCTTTAATGTTTTAATTTTTGCTTGAGGACAAGCAAAAGCTTAAGTATGGGGGAGTTTGATAAGTGATTGTGCGATAAGAATACGAAGTGTTCTTTCCTTGTGTTGAGCATTACTTTTCCCGGGTTTTAACGCTAATATGTGTGTAGTTATGTTACTTTCATGCAGGTAGGGTTGTGAGGCCAAATATGAAAGAAAGAAGCCAATGTGGGTCGTAAATGCACCAATTTAGATGAAATCTTTCTAAGGTTCAAACGCGAAGACATAGGTAGGGTTCGAGATGCGGGAATGTGTGCCAACCTCCTCGTATTCAAGTTAGTATACCTATTTGCAGGGGCACAAGGGCAGTCACATTCAAGAAATCCGACTTGTGCATATAGAACAAGATTTCCACCAACATGTCCGTTATTGAAGAAGCAAAGCAATCCACGACGTAAACATGTGCTCATTTGTGTTACCTCGATGAAAGCATGGATTCAGGAGTATTTCATGCCGGTATTGTAGTAGGGTACTATAGAAAAACTGTAGCAAGAATAATGTACCATCACTGTTCACAGCCGGCCGAGAAAACAGAAAAACAGAGAATTCCACACGCCCGTGTGAAAAATCCATAGGGGCGATCACACGGGCGTGTGGATTTCCGATTCCAACACTTTAAAAGCCGATTTCAGCCCCGATTTCATCATTCTTTTCTCCATCTTTTCCCCAACTTGAGAGAAGGCTGCAGCTAGGGTTTTGAGAGGTATTGGCTAGGGCTTTGGAGAGGTTCTATAGCTCTGACATCGTGTGTCATTTGGAAGAAGGTTAGTGGGAGTGCTTTCGTCGACACCGATCCGGCGAGGTGTATCCTAGGCCGAATAAAGGGACCCTTGCGATGAGTAGAGGACTCTCCACAAGACCATCGCCACAACTAACGATGTGGTTTTCTATGGATGCTTTATTTTTACATTCGATTTCATTGATTGTATCTAGCTCCATGGAGAGCTAAACCCCTAGTGGGTACTTGGGTATTTGTGAACCCTAGGATGTATTCATTTCATTGAATCTCTTTATTATGCTTTCAATTAATTAATGTTTATTGTGAGTTCCAATCTTGGAGACTTGATTGTATGAATACTCCCCTAGAGTGACATTAGGGTTGAGAGTTCTTGTTGATAACTCTTGTGAGTGAGTGACACACCACGAGAGTTAGACAAAGCTAGATTGGATAGGGTTGAAAAGGTGAGTCGAGAGGTAGCGGAGTGTCCCCTTTCTCCTCTGGTGTGATCTATCCTACCTCCACGTTCCAAGAGTTCTTTACGGCCATAGTAGAGTGAATGGGCTAAGGGATGACCTTCCGCTGGGGCTTAGTTGCGAGTGCAACGGAGTGAAGCGCTGAAGTGATTTTAGCACCTAGTGCTTAATTGTGGCTAGGGATCTTCCACCTGGACCAAAGGATTAGGTATATACATAGGAATAGGGTTTATCACTTGGAATTCCTAGAGCTCATTGTAATTCTATGCGAGTGCGAGGTTGAGAGGTTATTCAATCTCTCCTTCGGGACATGTATAGAGTTAGGCATGGTTGACCTTAGATTTGGGATCATGTAATTAAGGATTTGCATGACTCATTGTTGCATCAATTAGGAGGTATAATAGAGGGTTCTTGCACTTGAAACTATTGTCCTAGGCGGATCAATATCCGGGTACCCCATCTTTATCGATTACCTTACCTTCTCCTTTACTTGTGCTCTCTATCTTGTTGCTTTTATTTTCGTAATTTCATAATTTGTCACACTTATCACTATTCATCTTCCACATTAGTTAAGAAACAACTTAAGTGTTTTTATTCCCTACTCTCTGTGGATACGATACCCACTCATCTGGGATTATTACTTCGACACCCGTGCACTTGCGGTTTACACGCATATACGGACGTGTCAATCACCAACCTCTTAGAATATGCATAGATCTAACATAGCATGGCTCTCCTAATAGAGGGGAAAATCTTCCTCATCCAAATTAACGAGAGTATCACTCAAGCACACATGCAATAATTCACAAACACTAGAGAGATTTATTGAATATATCAATCAAAGTTCATAAACAATAATTAGAATACCTAAGCATACAATTCCCCTCGAATTGTGGTTTTCTTATGGATGTAAAAGAATATAAATCAATTAATAGCAATCATCCATAGGAAAGTATATCAAAAGAAATCCTAAACTAACTCACTCCAATAGGTTTGCCAAGGTTGAAGGTGAGAGGACCCCAAGATTGACAAGATAACGCCGAACTCCTTCGCATGCCCTCCTCTAATGATGATCGTTGAATTATCCATAAGAAACTCAGCGAAATTTATTAAAATATGGAATAAACTCGACTCCAGCCGCTCAGATATCCAAAATTTCGGTGGCAATACCTTATTTAGCAAAATAATCTCCCCTTTGATCAGATAATCCTAAGTTATTTTTAATATCGAGACTGCAACAGCCTCACCACAGGCGTTGTGATGCTCGTAGTGAGTAAGTTGTTACTTGGGCTCCAAGTCACGTCCTGGCACGGCTCTCTGGGCGTTGTGTGGAGAGAGAATGGGTGTGAGAGGTTTTCATAACGCCCGTTGTGAGGCCGTTGCGGGTTCTGTGTTCCTTCCAGTGGTTCCACACTGCCATGGCTTCATAACGACAACGTTGGGCATGGACAACGGCTGTGGTGAGATTCCACCACGGCCGTTGGAAGCCGTGGTGAAGCTCTAATTCAGAAAACTTGGCTTGTTTTGCTTCAAAACGCACACACAGTCGCTTCTTTTTCCCTAAAACAGAAATAAAGGCCATGGTGAACAAAAGAATGAAATTGCGTACTAATTAGGTGCTAAACATGTCAAAAATCCATGCAAAATGCAGAGTAAATGATATGAAAAACATGAACTATTTAGCATTTATCAAATAGTAATGGAATATGGTTGAATAACAACAGAACCTTAGTAACTGAATTTTTTCGTTGTATTCTATTGCTAAAATTTACTTTCGCAAAATTTGCCTAAATTTTCACTCAGAAAATAATTGCTACAAAAATATTCCGTCATTATTGGTTAACAATGGCTATGGATTTAATGTCAAATTACCGATAGAATTAAACTTCATATATTCAACTGATTTTTATTAAGGTTACTAACCACATCTAAAAATATAGTAATGGAATATGCTTGCACAACAATGGCAATGTAGCAATGGAATATTTTTGTTGATATATATTCAGTTGCTAGAATTTGCAACTAAATATAATATGATAATTGTGATAGAATCTTAATATTACTATACATCACAACAATGTAATATAACTAATGGTTATAGGAGTAATAGATTTTAATTTATTTTTTATTGCCAAAAGTTTTCTACACCTTTTATGATTTTTAAGTAATAAATAAAAATATCATATTTTTAAATTTAATTCCTAAAAATAAATGTTACCCATTGAAATTTTATTTAATAATTAATATTAAATTATAAAAATAATAATAATTTATTTTTTAATTATACAAATTCATAATATTAAAGAATGGTTACATTTTAAAACTTTTCAAGCTACCCTTCATCAAGTGCTTCTCACAGTCTTCTTTCGTCATCCAACCCTTCATTAGTTATTATCTCAAGATTCCATGTTCCCAACCCTTTCGTATCCTTTTTCCCTTCTCTCCCCAACTCCATCCCAGCAAAATAGCAATCTATCAAGCAACTTCACCTTCCATCATTGTTGGTTTGCGGTAATCTTTGTCTTTTCCCTGTAACATATGGGTTCAATCTATCCCTTCCTTTCTATAAATCAATCTATTGTTGGTATTTCATAATTATTTTTTTCTTCTTTATTAATTACTCTTAAAATACTTTAACGTTGCCTTAATGGTATGTTGAGAGATATTGATCCCATGTTTCAGAATTATGTTTTCAAGCTTAACATTTGTGGATTTTATCAATTTTTTAAGGTGCTCATAAAGTTTTGAATGTCTAGATTCTCACCAGTAGAAGCGGAAAGAGAAAGAATAGTCTTGTTTTGATTGTTGCTAGCTTCTGATAAGCCTTTCTATTCCTACTACTTCACTAATGTTTTCTTTTTCTCTTTAGCTTACTCTATAAATGACTGCATGGTGTTGAGATATGGATTCCTTGTTTGTGAATTATATTTGGATCTATCATAGATTATATCTACTTTGAAGATGTGCAGAGCATCAAGTTTTGCATGTTTAGGTTTTAGTAGTAGGAAAAGAAAAATAAGAAATAATCTTATCGTTGCACAATTCTACTTCATGGAAGTTGATCTATTGTTTGTACTTTACTAATGTTTTCTTCTCCAATCTTGACTATTCATGAAATACTTCAACTTTGCTGTGGTGATTTGCTTATTTGTAGTGCTTTCTTGAAATTCAACATTGCCTCAATTTGTCTTGATTTCAGCTTGTTGCCAACATGCATTATGAGAGAACAAGTGGAAATACCTTTTGAGTGGTTAATTTTGAGTGTAAAGATAAGTAAAGATGCATTAATTGCTGCATGAGATGCAAATGATTATCAATAAACCTTTGATATATTCTGAACCATAGGGAAATAAATAGAAAATCCCTTGTTTACAAACTTGATCTAATAGGTGATGGCAGATAGATTAACTAATCAGCTAATTTTCTACCTATTAGATGGGGTAGTTCACTTGAATAGCTAGCCAAGAAATATATCAGTGAGGTAATCATATTACACGGAGTACCAGTATCTATTGTGCTTGATAGAGATCCTTAGTGCATTGGTGTCGAAGTAATAAAGTACCCAACGGGTCAGGTAGTCGAATCCACAGGGAGCAAGGTTAATAGTACTAACTGCTACTCTACTATCTAGCCTAATGATCAATGGGATGATGTGATGATCTAGTGTGCAAAGAAATGAATACCAAAGACGAATATGCAAGGGTAAAATAGAGGGAGATCTCAATTAGTAATATGCGGTAATGCTCCCCCTAGGATTCAGGGATTAGGTACCAGGTGTGCATAGTGTTTCTAGAATGAGTAGGTTAAGTCATGGAAATCCAAAGATAATTGGATTATGCCTCCAGATCACCGATACTAGTCCCCTACGAGGTCCCGGTGGAGAAATCTCTCAGCCTCAACACCTCACACCATATATGACCACATAGCACTCTAGGGATTTCAAAGAGTGTATCCGATTCCTAAGAATAGACCTAACCATACCTCTAGGTGAAAGGTCCCTAACCCCCTACGAGGTGCCGGTGGAGAACTCTCTCAATCTTAACACCTCACACCACATATGGTTGCTTAAAGCTTAGACAATACGAAGATAAAATACACTAATCAGAGGGGAAAAGGGACGCTTCACTATCTCATGACTCACCCTCTCAACCCTCTTTAATCTTGAGGTTCTAACCCTAATGGAGACCTCTCTCTCACCAAGGTGAACAAATCATGCAAACCAAACAACCATAAGATCAATAAGGCAAGCAAGCATTAAGCAAACAAGATTGAAACTCAATCAAACTCGGATTAACTAGAAACACAAAGAAAATCCATACAATATTAGAATTCTAGGATTCACAAGCCCAAATACCCTCTAGGGGTTTAGCTCTCCATGGAGAACTATACAAAACAAACCATCAATGAATGAAAGTATATAAAAGCCATAGAAATAAACCCCTATAAAAGCTATAGTGATTTGTTATAGTGTTCCGTTATAGTAATTTATAACAGTGATCTTCATAAACAAGGCTCCAACACTCTTCTCTTGAGGCCACATGGGCAGGTACACATCCACGTGGTCGGTTATGAGGCTTCTCATCATCTAATCATTAGTGGGAAGACTTTTTGAATTCTTCACACAAGTCGGGACATGGGAGTGTGACTGCCTTTGTGTCATTCCAACTCACAATCTAGCTTGAATTCTCTTGAAAGTTGGCGCACGCCCCCATGTGTATGAGCTCCGCTTGAGTCTTGATCCTTTTGTTGTACAAAAGACTCTCAAAATGTGCCTTCATAACCTATCTTTACTCCATTTTGCTCCTCTAAAGGCCTTCACAATCCTATTTGCACAAAGAAACACCAAATACAATTTATGAAACATAAAACATGATAAAAATGATGCTCAATACATGTAAAACATATAAAGAAATATGTTTAATCAAGCACTTATCAAAGTCCATAGCATTCTGTGGGTATAAAGCTAAATTTCAATATTGGTTTTCATCCTCTGATAGATTGGTAATCAAAAGGAATGATTCAAACATTAGAAGACATGCTTCAAGCTCGTATGCTAGACTTTAAAGATTCATGTGATGAATGAATTACTTTGGTGGAGTTTACAAATAGTAATCATTACCATAATAGCATTCATATGGCCCCATATAAGGCATTATATGAAAGAAATGGCGTAGCCCTCTCTATTGGGAGGAGTGAGGGATATAGTAATATAAGGGCTTAAGATATTGTAAGATGCTATGGATACAGTGAAAATGACCAGAGTTAGACTCAAATTAGCACAAGATAGACAAAAGAGTTCTTCAAACCAACACGCGAGAGAGATAGAGCATGAAGTTGGTGATAAAGTATTTCTACAAACTTCACCATTGAAACATATTGTAATGTTTGGGAAAAAGCCAAAAATTACATCCTCGATATATCATACCATATGAGATTATTGGAAGAATTGATCCATTAGCCTAATTATTAGCCTTACCTCCAAAGTTGGCTCATATTCATGATGTTTTCCATATAAGCTTAGAAAGTATAGCTAAAATCCCACAAATATATTAAGAGATCAAGCAATGGAAATTGCTAACAATATGAATAATATGGAAGAACTAGTGGAAATTATTTGGAATAAAACATGGCAACATTGAATGTAAGAGATAACTTTATCTAATTATGAAGGAACAATTTCTAGGAGGAAGCCACTTGGGAAAAAAATAAAATAAGACATAAATATACTTGTTTACAAGTATTAAATTTGTAACAATTTTCCTAGAGAGGAATTAAACATGTTTTTCACCCAAAAAATGAAGAAAGAAGTTTTCTATGTGATGTAGAGGGAGAATAAGGATGGGAAGAATAAGAGCAGAGGTTGAAAGAGAGGAAGAAAGAACAAAAAAAAAGGAACAAAGAGAGAGAGAGAGAGAGAGAGAGAGAAGAGAGGAGTGCTTGGAGATCGCCAAAGCTAGGAAAACATCTAAGATATTAGCTAATAGGTAGGAACCAAATATAAGCTTTAGTGATGATGATAAACAGTTGTGTTTGTTTTATAATCTAATAGATATATGTATATGTTTAAAGATGATGAAGGCAAGCATGTTGTTAACTATAAGGTTATAAAGGCAAATTTATGCCTAGTACAAAGGGGTGAACTTTGGTAACCAGCACTTATGCACCATTTGGTGTTAGTACAGGCCAAGAGATGAAGATTTAACATGGAGGGAAAGAGTTTATGGGTAAAATTCATGCTTGTTTATGTGTGGTTTGGGGAAAGGGGGAAGGGAGAGGAAGCATATGTTTAAAGGTTCATGTTTATGGAGTAGTTTGGTTGCTTTTTGTTTCTAAAGATGGGGCATATGTGTGGGAACAATGTTGTTAGACCCGACCCAGCCACCAAGTATTAACTCAATGAAACCTAAGGATCAAAGGTCAAGAGTTCAATTGGGGTCGACCTAAGGTTGGAACTGGGTCAATAATAAAATATAAAAATATTTTATAATAATTCGAGGACATGATATATACTCAGTATATGTCATTGAGTAATTTTAGATTCTACATAACGAGAGGGGGGATGGGTGAAAAGAGAGGGAAGGACAAATTACAAAGCCTTAACAAACTAAAGGTTAAATTAAACCATAATCCAAACCCAACCTCAACACCATCTTCACCAAAAATTAAAAAAACCATGCTTCTCCATTCTTAAGTCTCTCGATCCATCCTCGCATCTCACCGATACAACCTACTACTTCTTGTCTCCCAGCCCAACCATTGAAGAAAACAAAGACAGAGGCAATCCTAGCCCCTCCTGTCATAATGATCTTCCCTTTCTAATGACGATGATATCTTCTTCATCCTCCAATAAGACCTCAATCGGCTTTGAAATTTGCACTGCCATCAACCATCTCCGGCTGAATCTCACCGCCATGCTCACCCACATAGTCCTCTACCACATATGTCCTCCATAACAACTTAGATTTTGAGAGTTCATTCGGTTCTCAATCTAACCAGTGAGGTTATCAAGTTTTGGCTGGGTCTTCTCAAAACCGATTCAAAAGGCAATAACTGGACTAGCCTCATGGCTAGTTCTTGGTTTTTTCCCGCTTGGACAAGCTAGATATATTGGTCTTGGTTTTACAACATTTAGTGTGAAATGAGAGAAGGAAGGTGATGATGGTCTTGATGGAGATGTTGGAATGCATACACATAATGGTGGAGTTCAGAATGAAATGAAGTGAGAGATAAGAGGCAAAGGATGAAGGGGTGCAGCTAGACTTGAAATTGGAGAGGTTTAGCTCCATTGAACTAAACTAGTTCAATTTATCTTCTTCAATGAACTGATTATGTTGAACTGATTTAATTGATTCAGGTTTAATTGCACCATCTTAGTTTGCTAAAATTAAATAGAATTTGGGTTAGTTCAAGTATGTTTAAACTGGTTTAACCCAAATTGAATTGGTTCAACCACAACTAAAGCAAATCAGGGCAATTAACTGAGTTCAAATTGAATTTTAGCTCATTCAAAGTAATTGAAATTAGTTTTAAACCGATCAATCAAGCAAACTCAATTAGAAGAGTTTATCATTTCCTTCCGTATTATCTTATGTATAATTTCAGTTGCATATGTTAGTTGTTGTTGTCATCATCGTCATTGTTGTTATGATTAATTATGTGTTATTTGTTGTTTATATTCATTTTATTTCTGATAATGGTGAAGGTCATGAAAATTTGCTAAAAATTTGTAGGATTTTGCATGAAACATGGGTGTAATCGTATTATGTACATGTTTATAAACACATTATAGGCACTTTGATAATCATACGTATGTATATTCTAAGACCTCAATAAGTAAAAAAAGTTCAATAAGATAAGCCCTCATTAGAGAAGTGGGCTTCAAGGGTCAGTATAAATATAAAAAAAGTTGTAAGTTGATTTTTAATAAAATCTTGTAAAACTAAAAATTTGTAAGTGTGGTTTTAACTACAATTGTATATAAAAGCTTGCATTCTTGTTAATTAAGTATGCGTCCCCATATTTTTAATTAAAATATTAATTATTTGACTGATATTAATTAAAAGTTGATGTGCCAAAACATGTGTCGAACATGTTTCTTGTTTTGTGGCATAACTTCGGATATCAATGGAAATGGGATTCACTAGAGAATGTATTCCCCGGCCTTGACCCTGATTTGCCAAACCCATGTCTGACACCATCCTCAAACCTGGATATGGGGAAAAAAATTTTCCCATCCCCATCACCGAGGAGATTATCTAGGATTAGAAATTCTCATCCTTTTTTTCATCTATTTATTCTCTTTTACTATATAAATACATCAAATATATTATCTTTTAATAATATATATTTTTATTTAATATGAATAATTTTTTAATATATATGTATATAATATTTAAATTATATATTTGGTCTCAGGATGGCTAGAAAAGGGATTCCCCATCCGGGCCCTATCCCTGACCGAAATTTACATCTCTGTCTTGGGCCCAACTCTGTTCTCCCAATTTTAATCCCGGTCTTGGCCATGTTGAAACGGGGAATCGGCTTCTTTATTAGGTTCATATTGGGTTCGTGCCAAATTGACAACCCTAGGCATAACAAGTCTAAAGTACTTATTAAAAAAATGCTAAAAAAATAATTGAATTTATATTAATTGTAATTAAATATTTTTAAAATATACATCTTTCATCAATAAATATTATTATTTTTTTAAAAAAAATAATTATTAATTTATTTATTTAAACAATTAAATTATTTAATAATAAAAATGAAGGGAATATACAAATTGAACCACTGTGTAAAAGATGTGAGAAGGGCAAATATGGTGATGCCAAACAGGTAGTTCATTCGTTTGCCACGATGGATGCCGGATCATGGACAGACATGCTATTATTATAACATAAAAGGAGCGTTTGGCTGGTGGATAATTTGAAACCATCGAATTTGGTTGTTGGCGAGCAGTGTCATATGTAAATTAATTTATACATTTTTTTAATTCTTAATATTTTTTTTTATGTCTATGAGTGAACAGAGTTCCCCTGCAATCTGCTTGCAATGCAAGTTTTTTTAAAAAAAAATTATTTGAGATCCGGATAAATTAAATTAGGAGTGTGTACAAATGTAAAGTTATTATCTTAATACATATGTGCCTTCACTCTATTTGAGTTAAAATTTGAACTCATCTACTCAATAAAGAGACTAACATTTTATGTGAGAGATTTCATGTCAATAGACCAAAAAATCTTTAGAGACAAACATTCCACATGAGAGACTTCATGTTAATAGACCAAAAAAAATTTTAGAGCTGGTAATATTAGTTCATACAAATCAATTCATTACCTTATCTCATGTATATATATATATATATGAGAAAGTGTTCTCTGGGGACGTTCACAGAACGTCCCCAGAGAATATAAAGGAAGAGAGAGGGTTGAGAAGAGAGAGATAGAGATAATTTAGTTGATAAATAGTGTAGTGAATGAATAGTGCTCAACCATGGTACTTCTCTCAATCGGGTTGGTGTGGTGTACTGGGGTTTTAGTTTAGTTTTTGTGTTCTTTGATAAGTGCTTGTGTGATATGAATGCGAAGCGTTCATTCCTTATGTTGAGCATTACTTTTCTCGGGTTTTTCCATTAATATGTGTGTTTTTATGTTACTTTCATGCATGTAGGGTTGTGAGGCCAAGTATGAAGGAAAGAAGCCAATGTGGATCATAATGCACCGATTTTGGAGGAAATCTTGCTAAGGGTCAAACGCGAAGACATAGGTCGGGTGTGAGATGCTAGAGTATGTGCCAAGCTCCTCGTATTCTAGTCGGCACATCAAATTGGAGGGGCACAAGGGCAGTCACACTCGAGCATTCTGACTTATACACATAGAATAAGAGCTCCACCAACTTGTCTATCATTGAAGAAGCAAGTGGTCCATGGCGTGAGCGTGTGCCCGTTTGCGTTACCCGATGAAAGTATGGA
>NC_052475.1:16882584-16940867 GCF_009730915.1 Dioscorea cayenensis subsp. rotundata | reverse complement strand
TTGTAGTGAAGTCAATCTTTGCCTTCCCAGGGAAACAACACCTTCCTTATCACCATCCATGTCATAATACAACCCACAGACCAAACATCAATAGCCGTGGTATACATCTCATCTTCGAGAAGAAGCTCCGGCGATCGGTACCACTGTGTAACCACAGTTTGAGATAACAAATCATATTCCATCCCTTCTTCTTCATAAAGATACAGAAAATGCTTGGCCGAGGCCGAAAGTCACAAATTTTGAGCTATTGCATGTCACCGGCGCCGGCCAAGAGGAGGTTGTTGGGTTTCAAATCACTGTGGAGGATCCCATGAGAGTGAAGATAAGTAACACCTAAAAGCAGTTAGAGCATGAGCTTCTTCACCATGGCTTTGTTAATGCCGCCGAGCGAAGAGGTCAAGTGAGTCTGGAGGTCCGTAACTGCCTCAGTCCATGACGTATGAAAACGGAGTGGAAAGTCGACGTCAATGATGAATTCTTTGAAGCTGATGATGTTTGGGTGGTGACACAATGTTAAGATGTCAATCTCATGGATAGACATGTAAGGGACATCTTTACGAGCGTGGCTTGCTTGACGGTGTTATAAGGAGAACCTGTCAAAGTTCGGTGACCAATAAGATATAGTATTTGAAAGTAAGAGAAGATAACTCAAGGAACAACAGAAACACTGAATAGATTTTTCTGGCACACACTACTACTGGCCAGCCCACACTTCATTAAATATCAAATAAGTAAAAAGGTACTACATCATTACATTAGAGTTCCAACACATCCAAAAAGTAACCTTTTAAATCATAACCTAGTACAACAAATAAACCTAGGATGCATGACCTGACATTAAAGAAGGATCTTGTCCCCATTCTCCAATTGGTTGACAAAGAGGTAATGTGAATAGAATAATATGATCAGGCTGAGTGGAGAAACCTAGCTTTCATTGGCTCTTGGTTGTGGTCAACTAAGTCACACTCTTTCTTCTTCATCGTTGACAAGTCAACACCTTCTTCAATTGATATTTTCAAGCATTTCTCAACACTCTGCCTTGCTTGAAAATCTCCAACACCCAGCAACATCCTCAGATAGTTATGTTTCTTCACTGTCAAAGCCTTGGTGAGAATGTCGGCCTTCTATTCCTCAGATTTACAGTACTTCAGTGTTATGGATCCATCGGAGACCAAGTTGCGAATAAAATGGAAACGAATGTCAATGTGTTTGGTCCTGCCATGGTGTGCCGGGTTCTTGGTGATTTCAATTGCAGATTGATTGTCACACCATATTTCAATAGGACCATCCTGTTTCATTCCACAATCTTCCATCAGTCTCTTCAACCATATGCCTTGGCAAGTTGCTGCAGTAGCAGCTATATACTCGGCCTCGGTTGTTGAAAGCACAGTGACATCCTGCTTCTTGGAGCCCCAAGAGATTGCTGCAGATCCCATCTCAAAAACCATACCAGATGTGTTGCGGCGATCATCAATTGAGCCTGCCCAGTCCGCTATCTGTATAACCTCTCAATTTACAATCTTCTGATTCAGTATATCTCAGCCCATAAGCACACGTTCCAGCAATGTATCTCAGCAAATGTTTGGCTGCATCGAGGTGGCTTTTAGCTGTCTTGCTAATGAATCTTGATAACATACTAACAGTGAATGCAATGTTTGGACGTGTGTGAGTCAAGTAGAGAAGTCGACCAATCAAACTTCTATAATTTCTCAGGTCTATAGAATTAGAATCATCCTCAAACTGCAACCTTTCACTACAATTCATTGGTGTGCAGACTGGTTTACAATGCTACATATTTGACAACTTTAAAGTTTCCTCAGCATACCTTCTTTGTGACACAAACACACTACCTTCAGATTGTTTCAAGCCCAGAAAGTAGCTCAAAAGACCCAAATCAGTCATTTCGAATGCACTCTTCATCTCTTGCTTGAATTCTTCTATCATGACTTGTGAGGAACTTAAGTATACAATGTCATCCACATATATACACACCAGCAACAACTGATCATCACTATTAACTCGTTTGTATAGAGTGTGCTCATTAACACTTCTCACGAATCCATTTCTCTGCAAGTATCTATCAATCTTAGAGTAGCAAGCCCTGTAGACTTGACGTCAAATTGGTACACCGACCAGCTCTTTTGTGCAGCTAACGCAAGAAGAAACCTCACTGTTTCCATTCTCGCGACTGGAGCATAGATCTCATTGTAGTCAATACCAGCTTCTTGAGTGTACCCCTTCACCACCAATCTAGCTTTATGCCTTTGTATCCTCCCATCTGAGTGGTACTTCGTCTTGTAAACCTATTTCAGCTGCACAACTTTCTTGTCAGATGGAAGGTCCACCAATTCCCAGGTGTCATTTTGATTAATAGCTTCCAGCTCTTCACTCATGGCCTCCCTCCAAACTTCATTTTTGACTGCATCTTCATACAAGAGAGGATCCATAACATTTAGAGCAAATGTGCAACTCTCGTATATCTCCTTCAATGATTTAATCTTCTTTGCCGGTGATTCTTCACTTGAGGAGGACACACCACCAATGTTTTTCTTCCTAATTTCTTCAGCTTGAGTTGATTCATTTATTGCTGAAGACTCCAACACTTCATCAGTTTTATCATATAGCCCATCAGGATCTTCTGATGCATCTTCATACACAATCAATGGAGCAGCTTCAGCATTTCCTCTCCAGTTCCAATTCCAACCCAGAGATTCACAGAGTGTTACATCCCTGCTTACAATTACTTTAGAACTAATAGGATTAAATAATCGGTATGCCTTGGAATCAAGGCAGTACCCAATAAAAATACATTTCACAGACTTTGTATCAAGCTTTTGTCTATTGCCCGAAGGAATCAAAGAGTATGCAATACAACCAAATACTCGCAAATGACTCACCTTGGGCTTACATCCATGCCAAACTTCATAGGGAGTTATGTTCTTCAAGGCACTGGTAGGGGTAATGTTGATAATATACACTACTGCATTCAGAGCTTCCCCCCAAAAGGTATTTGGCAACCCTCTCTCCTTCATCATTGATCTAGCTATATTCATGATGGTTCAATTCTTCCTTTCCGAGATCCCATTCTGTTGGGGCGAATATGGAGCAGTGAGCTGCTTTATAATGCCGTGCTTCTCACAGAATGCGTTAAAGTCATTGCTTGTGAATTCTCCCCTTCTGTCGGTGCGCAGCACTTTGATTTTGAACTCAGATTGATTCTCGACCATCTGTCTGAATTTTTGAAAAATTTCACAAGCTTCTGATTTATGTTTCAAACAGTATATCCAACACATGCATGTATGGTCATCTACAAACAGCAAATAATATCTGCTTCCTCCCAAAGAAAAGGTTTGCATGGGTCCACAGATATTCGCATGAATTAGCTGCAGGGGGTATTGAGCATTTCCAGAATTTTTAGATTGAAATGGCTTCCTTACTTGTTTCTCTATCACACATGTCTCACAATGATGTTGTTTGATGATATTAGGCAACCCAGTCATCATTTCATTACTCTTCATGGACCTCAATGACTCAAAATTCAGATGGCCAAGTCGCAAGTGCCACAACTTGGCATTCTTCTTCACACTCATTGCCACATTTACTCTCCCAACCCTGGAGATATCAAGAGGAAACATGTTATTCTTAGTTTTAGATATGCTCACCATTTCAGACTCCCGCTCTTTTTCATCCTCGAATTACACATGAATTCTCAACAAACATCACGGAATATCCACAGCCAAGACGCCCAACACTTAGAAGATTGTGCGCTAGTCCTGGGACATATTGAACATCATGTAGAAGCTTAGTTCTTCCTTTTGAGGTTGCAAGAGATACCGTTCCCCTTTCTTGGACTTGTATCTCCTTATCATCTCCCAATCTCACATGAATTCTTTGAGTTTCATCAAGATTACTGAACAGCTCCCCTGGTGCCAGTCATGTGGTTAGAACAACCACTGTCAACTATCCACATTGTTGCATTTCTTCTTTCATCTTCACATTGAGCCAAAAATAGATTGCTTACATCCTTCTCCTCAGCAACCATTGTTGACTCTTTCTCACCAATTTTATCTTTGTACCAGCAATCTATCTTCATATGCCCAAATTTCTTGCATATGTGACACTGCACATTACTTCTATAACTTCTTTGGTCCCCTTGTTGCTATCGATTCTCTATTGATCGACCTCTTCCTCTTCCTCAGAATCTCCCACGAGAGTAACCTCTTCCTCGACCTCTGGAGACACCCTTCGTGAGCGATCAGAGATCCACTCACACCCTCCATGGTGAGCTTTGTGAGGTCCTTGGACTCTTCAGTGGCAGTGACAACATGGTTGAACTTGGGTCCCAAGCTTCTTAACAGCTTCCCAACAACCATTGCTTCAGAAATAGTATCTCCCAAGCTCTTCATTTGGTTTCCAAGGTCTACAACCCTTGTGATGTAATTTTGAACCGTTTCTGTGTTCTTAATCCTAAGATTCTCAAAGTCTTGCCTCGAGTGTTTGAAGCTTCGATGTACCACTACCTTGGGATTTCCATGAACCACCTTCTTCAAAGTAACCCACGCCTCATTTGCTGTGTTTGCTGAGGCAATTCGGGCAAGAATGGGTCGAGAGAGAGCTTGTTGTATGAAGAACAACGCCTTGGCATCCTTCTTCTTGTTCTTCCTCACCTTGGCTTCATCTTCTTTCTCCGACAACCCCTTCTCCACAAGTTCCCAGAGATCTTGTGATCTAAACAAAGTCTTCATCATAAGACACCAAAGGTCATAGTCTTCACCATCAAAAATAGGTACAGCTGGTCCCGAAACTCCAGTAGATTGATTGCTGCTTGATGCCATCGCCACAAACAAGTGAAAAAGCTTTGATACCACTATTATAAGGAGAACCTGTCAAAGTTCGGTGACCAATAAGATACAGTATTTGAAAGTAAGAGAAGATAACTCAAAGGAACAACAGAAACAATTTAGAAAATCAGTGGGAAAAGCAGCAATAAGCCAAAATTTGGAAAGTCAGTGGTAATGATGAGATTATATGGCTTATTTGGGCGGGAGTGTTTGAATAGATAGCTTGGAGTTGAAGTGATAGATGAACTTCTAAATTTTTATCCAAAATCAATTTAGAAAATTGGAAAATTGGAAGTTTAAAAATTTAGATCGTTGTAAAATCTTGGAATTATTTTACATTTAGTAAGGGAGAAGTACTTACACATGTGAATACCTAATGATAATTATTAAAATATCATTACTTTTTAATTAAAACCTTTTTAATATCAACAAAAGATACTTAAAATTAAAATTTTTAATTTTACATTTGAATTTAAACTTATTTTATAATTATGGACTAAAAAAAATTCCTATTAATTTTAAATTGTTCTCTATTTAAGTTTTCATTAAAAAAAAAAAATCTTTTTTGAATTTAGGGTCTTAAATTTGTTTTTATCTATTTAGTATTTTTAGATAAAAATTAACATAATTTTAACTCCTAGCGGTTTGGAGAAATCCTAATCTTAATGCACCTCTAATCTCTTTCCCTCTCCAAAAGATGAAATTTATCCAATCGATTGACCATGGTAGCTGTATTTTCTAGCTACCATTTACTTTATTAATTTGTATAAGGTTATTATGATTCTTGCTTTTTATATTTCCTAATAATAGTTACTAGTGTAAAGACTCCCGCTGACGCTGCGTGTTCAATATATCAAGAATATGTGTTGTAAAAATAGTACAAATTATGTTGAAGAAGACATTGATAATATAATTTTTTTAAATCATTTATAATATTGGAAGTATATTATTCAATTTTAAAATATATATGAAACAATTTTTTCCGTTATTTAAGTATTGTTAATAAAAAATTATGAGAGACAATACTATTTCAATAAATCTTTTCAAACATGATAATTAAATATTTATTTGTGTTCATTCTTTTCAAATTCTTTTATAATTGTTTTTGAAATATTCTTGCAAATTATGAAATTTTTTCAAATGTTTATTTCCAAGATTGTATGAATTGTAGGAAATAATTTAATTTTTTCAACATTCTTTTGAGTAAGGGTTAATATTGTGAATATTTTAATATACTGAAAAATTAATCGTTACTTCTATATATTTTTATGGCTAAATTATCTAAAAACCAAATAAAATTATATTAAGAAATCCTCTCAAAGGACATAGTAATTAATTGATCGATGCGAATTTTTTTTAAAAAAAAGTAGATTTCAACTCAGTACAAATTATTTATTTTGAAAGGTTAGGAAATATATTACTGGAATGATGCTTGATCATAATATTTTAATCATTGTTACAATATGACATATTTTTTTTCAACTTAGCAGTGGAGGGTTACATTGCAATGTTTATTCCACAAAATAACACATTTTAATTGATAATTATCGGTGATCATTTTGTCATAGCAAACAGTTTTGATTTAAATCATTTTTAATGAAGATATGAGTGTGGGGATAGATAAAGATAGTGATTCTATTATTGTGGTGTAGGAGAAGGAAGGGGGAGGGAGGATCATGTTTACAAGTTACGTTTTTAACAGTATTTAGATGAGCTCGTTTTCATCATCAAATTAAAATTGCCTCTCTCTCTCTCTCTCTCTCTATATATATATATATATATAAACAAGGAAGATGATGCAGCAGTATACTTGAAACCCGTTGATTCGCCTTCGAATGCCCGGTAACAAGTTGTCCAAACCCTGTTGATCAAAGATAGCCAGGAATTTGGAAAGTGTAAATCTTATTAATCAAAAAAATAGTGATAACAAAACTGATTTACTCTTACCCATAGGCTTACATTAAATAGTCAAAAATAGCACTAAGAAAGGAGATAATTCGAAAATTTACCAAAAATAGTAAATTCTCAAATATCAGCAAGAAATAAAAGATCTATCAAAATAAAGACTATTGCCACAAACGGCTCACAAATTAGAGATTTCTATCCTAAGATATAACGAAATCAATTATTACTAAAAATAGCAAAATTAGGGTTTTCAAGGCCTAAACGATGGAATTTGGCCAAATTTTGGTATGACTCCTTGACCTGTTTCCCATCAAATAGACCCGGTACAACCATAAAATCTCATCGCCTGCCAAATTACCGGAATGCCCTTGCGTCGTACTTCTCCATGTACGCACATGCCACGTCGTCTATGCGCCCGTCATTAGTCTCCCCAGGATGGAGAGAATTCGTCCTCGAATGGTCATCGTCGGAAGAGTCACCATAATAGGGTATCAAATGCTTGACATTAAAGACATCAGCCGTACGGATGTGGCTCGGGAGTTGAAGCCGGTATGCATTTGAATTGATCTTCTCAATGACCTTGAAGGGCCCAATTTTCTTAGCCTTAAGCTTGTTGTACTCCCTAGCTGGAAAACACTCCTTGGACAATACAGCCCACACAAAGTCTCCAACCTCAAACTCAACATGGCAGCGCCGCTGGTCTGCATGTTGCTTGTAACGTATGTTGGAGGTGTTCAAGTTATCGAGAACGGTCTTATGAATGTTCTATAAGCTCGTTACAAAGTCAGCCGCTTTCCCATGGATCCGAGTCTTCGCTGGTAGGGGAATCAAGTCGAGGGGTCCATAGGGAATTGCCGAGTACACCATCTGAAATGGACTAAACCCTGTACTTCTATTTGTAGCATGGTTGTGAGCAAATTCTGCTTGACTCAATCTCACATCCCACCCTTTAGGACAATCCCCACAAGACAACGAAGCAAGTTACCCAGTGAGCGGTTAACGACTTCAGTTTGTCCATCCGTCTGAGGGTGATAGGCACTGCTAAGATTGAGTCGAGTGTTCACCATCTTCCACACACTTCGCCAAAAGTGGCTAAGAAACCGTGTATCTCGATTGGAGACAATTGAGGATGGTAGGCCGTGGAGGCGGTAGACATCACGAAAGAATAGCTTGGCCACTTGGAAAAATGGTCTACAACTACAAAAATAGAGTCGTTACCATACTGAGTACGTAGCAAACCCAGCACAAAGTCCATACTAATGTCCATCCATGGCTGAGAAGGTACTGGTAATGGTATATAGAGCCCAGCATTGGTTGCTCCCCCTTTGGAGATCTGGCATATTCAGTATCATTGAACAAACTTTTCAACATCCTTACACATGCCTGGCCAGAAGTAGGAAGCCTGAAATAACTGGAGCGTCTTGTCCCTCCCCACATGGCCTTCACCGTGCAACTCTCTGATAATGTGTACCCGTAAACTGCAATCTGGAACACAGAGTTGGTTTCCCCGGAACAAGAAACCATCTTGGAGTAGGAAATCCGCCTGTTTTACCGCATGTACATCTAGGAGGATCTCCGACAAATATGGGTCAGTCACAAATAAATCACAAAAAGAGTCAAAACCAGGTACCTTGACTCGCAATGTGACTAAAAGGTTGCTTCGCTTACTAAGTGCGTTCGCCATACGATTAGAGACCCCTCTTTTGTGCTTTATAATAAAGGTAAATTCATTTAGAAAGTTCACCCATCGTTGAGTTTTATGCAATAGGCCACCCTTGCTGACTTAGGACACCCCCAATGCCCACCTTGGATGCGTCTGTGTAAAGCTCAAATGGATGGCCGAAGTCAGGAGGTGCCAAGATAGGGGCAGTGGTCAAGCGTTCCTTCATCAATTGGAAAGTAACCTCGGCGTCGGTGGTCCATGTAAATTTGCTGCCCTTCATGTACTCAGTCAACGATGCCATGATGCTGCTAAAATGAGCGATGAACCGCCGATAGAAGGATGCAAGGCCGTGGAAGCTTCGCACCTCGGTGATAGTTGTTGGAGTTGGTCAATCTTGTATTGCCTTGATCTTGGCCTCGTCCACTTGTACATCTTCCCCTGAAATAACATAACCCAAAAACAATACCTTGGGTATGAAGAAAACACATTTTTTCTTTGCTGCATAGAACTGTTGGGATTGAAGAGTGGTGAGGACATCTCGAACATGTACAAGATGCGTCTTCTCATTGGGGCTGTAAATGAGGATGTCATCGAAATACACGACCACAAATTTGCCAATGAATGGACGCAAGAGTTGGTTCATGACCCTCATGAATGTGCTAGGGGCATTGGAAAGCCCAAAAGGCATCACCATCCACTCGTACAACCCTTCACGCGTCTTGAACGTTGTCTTCCACTCATCACCAGGCCGCACGCGAATCTGATGATACCCGCTCTTCAAGTCTAGGTGCGTGAACACCGTAGCCCCGCTAATCTGGTCAAGCAGATCATCTAATCGAGGAATAGGGAATCTATACCTGATAGTGATTTTTGTTGATGGCCGAGCTATCCACACACATGCGCTAAGTGCCATCTTTCTTTGGTGTCAATAAAGCGAGAACCGCAGATGGGCTCATGCTCTCACGGATATGTCCCTTTCTCGCCAATAGTTCTTCTACTTGACGCCTTAGTTCTTCATGCTCCCTCGGGCTCATCCGATAGTGTGGTCGGTGTGGTAAGACAGAGCCAGGTTTGAGCTCTATCTGATGCTGTATGTCCCGCAGGGGTGGAAGTCCCCCAGTAAATCATCAGGGAAGACTGCTTGGAACTCGTCAAGTAAAGGAAGAACAATATCCCTGAATTTCCCAAGATCTCCAAGCCTTTCAGTGATCTGTCTTCCCGTGCAAGACAAAAAGCAGCTTCTTGAATCCTCAGAACTCTCTCCGAATGGCGCATGGGACAACAAGTTCGTGTTGGTGGCGTTTAGTGCTTCCACAGGCTTGTTGGGCACCAACACTATCTTCACGCCGCTGTAGACAAAGCTATAAGAGTTTGTGCTGCCATCGTGTGCCACCTTCCGATCGTATTACCAAGGCCTGCCCAATAATAAATGACAGGCATCTATAGGCACAACGTCACACCATACTTCATCTCTGTAATTTGGGCCAATTGAGAAGGCGATCAAAGCGCGCTTACTAACCATAAGCTCGCCACCGCGCTTGAGCCAAGCTACCAGATCATATGGCGTCGGGTGTCACTCGATGGAGATATTCACCAGATCGCTTTGCCCGTCGAGATAATGTTCTCACAACTACCTGCATCAATGACAAACTTGCATACCTTTCCAAGGATAGTACAGGTGGACTGGAAGATGTTAGATCGCCGCCAATCATCTTCAATAGCCTTGGGTGTTAAGCAGGATCTTCGTACGACCAAGGCCATACTAATGTCACCTTCAACGATTTCCTCATCAAGGACATCTTCATCAAATCACAAATGAAAAAAATGTCTCTCGCCTCCTCTTCTTCCTTGGCAAGCATAACTCTCTTCCCTGCCTTCCTGCAATCCGTTTGATGATGCCCCTTTTTCTACAACTGAAACACTGAATGTTGCTATTGGTTCCCTTGGTCACGGTGAGGTCCCGTGGAACGCCTCCGTTACATTCCCCTCGGGTTGGCCCACTCATAGGAGAGGGAGTCGGACGGCCTCCTCCATGTGTTCCCCCATAACTTAATGGGACTGAATGCCGCTATTACCGCTCAATAATCAAAGCTTGCTGATGGACTGTCGAGATGGAGATTGGGTCGAACAAGTTGACGGTCTCTTGGATCTGGGTCCGCAAGCCACCAATGTACCTCGCCACCAATTGATCGGGCTTGATTCTTGAACTTCGCTTTTGAGCCGAAGAATTGATTGCACTCCGTGGTGTACTCCTCACAGTCTGAGCTCCTTGTCAGAGATTATGCAATCTCATCGAAAAATCACGCCAGGTAATTGTGGGTAAGAAATTGGAGCGCATGTGCTTCTTCATCTTCTCCCAGGAATTGATCTTGTCCTTTCCCAACCTGCTACGGTTGAGCTTTAGTTGTTGCCACTATACTACGGTTGCACCACTACGACCCACGCTGCCACTAGCACCACTCTTCTATTATCCTAGACTCCTTTAAACTCCAACACCTCTTTGACAGTGGTCAGCCAATTAAGGAAATCTTCTGCTTGTAGTCCACCATGGAATTCTGGAATATTGACCTGTATACCAGATTCCCAACGCCTATCTTTATCGCGGAAGTGTTGATTGTCACCTCCATGATCTTGCCCTCCTCATCGCCCTGCCTGGGCAATGTCAACAAAGTAGCTATTGTCTTCCTCAATGGTGCCTTCACTTCCACTTTCAGAGACACACCCTTGATTGACATTACCCATTATTTGGGTCATCCATTCAGTCAGCTCCTCCATCATCCACTCCATCTGACGGTTTAAGAGGCGGCCAACTTGCTGCTCAAATCTAGCATCGTCCTCATGATCGTAGATCTCCTCCATCCTTTGCGTAGGGCGACCCACACCTCGTTCTCGTGGTGGCATGATCGATTCGGCTCTAATACCAAACTGATGCAGCGGTATACTTGAAACCTGTTGATTCACCTTTGAATGCCCGGTAACAAGTTGTCCAAACCCTGTTGATCAAAGATAGCCAGGAATTTGGGAAGAGTAAATCTTATTACTCAAGAAAAGATAACAGAACTGATTTACTCTTGCCCATATGCTTACATTAAATAGGCAAAAATAGCACTAAGAAAGGAGATAATTCAAAAATTTACCAAGAATAGTAAATTCTCAAATATCTGCAAGAAATAAAAGATCTATCAAAATAAAGACTATTGCCACAAACGGCTCACAAATCAGAGATTTCTATCCTAAGATACAACGAAATCAATTATTACTAAATATAACAAAATTAGGGTTTTCGAGGCCTAAACGATGAAATCTGGCCAAATTTTGGTATGACTCACGAGTTTGTCTAGTGACTTTTGTTCCTTGACCAGTTTCCCATCAAATAGACCCCGAGTACAACCATAAAATCTCGTCATCAAATTACCAAAAATACCTTTATGCGTCAGTACTTCTTCATGTACGCACATGCCACGTCGTCTATGCGCCCGTCATCAGAAGACGTCCCCAAATTCAAGATTTTTACTAATGGTGGTGGTAAAGCTTGCAGTATCTGTAAAACAAAGTGGAATTGCAAAAAAAAATTGGTTTTTTCACCGAGATTTGGCATCACATCAAATATTTAATAAAATTTTCCCCACATATACAACCACTATAACATCATATCATATATGTATATTTTTTCAAGTGGAGACCTGTCAGTAATGGGTCTAGTCAATTATTTGGCTCCCGGAATGCATGTGTGCCTAATATTGTTCCACTTCCCATGGGATCACGTGATCACTCACTTGTTTAGCAATGCAAGTTAAATGTTTTATTTTATTATTATTTTTAAGTTACTTGTGAGAAGTCCCCATGCATTCCTAGCCTTAATTTTTTTTTTTGTATAAAGGAAAAAAAAAATCTGAAAAGCAAATTTTTTAAATTACCAAGTTTGTAAATTTCTTTAAATTTTGTAAACTAAATGTGAAATTATTTAGTTTGTTTGAGTCCATATAATTTTATGATGATTATAACATACATGAGGCATAAAATTAAACAAATTAATAACACCAAGATATAATAAAATCTATTTTTTCAAACAAAATAAGATGAAATCTATTTTTCTATCAAGAACTACTATAAAAAAAATTTAACCATCTAAAATCTATTCAATCATGCCCAACTTCATAACATCTAAAATATGGAAGGATAATCAATTACCATCATTCATTACAACAAACAACAAATAAAAAGATAAAACAAAAAACTTTGTTTGGTTCTTTCCAATCCACCACCAAAAAAAAACTAATGAGAAATAGTTTTAGATGTAAGGGAAATCGACATAATATCAAATGGAAAACACCTTGCAGCTCTGGCTCCAATCTCCTCACCGTCTCCAACAGACGGCGGTCCAATGTAAGGACGCTAATCAACACTGAAATCCTTTGATTCTTTCCAATCTATCATTAAAAAAAACCAATCAAAAATCAAGGAAAAAAATAGAAAATTAAATGAAAAACACTGAGAGGATGAGTCCCTGGACCTCTTCTTATCCGAAAGGTGATCGGAGTCTATGGAGGATCTTGGCCTTGCTTGTGGCTTGGCGGTAGGTGGTGGGATCAAAGGGAGGAGGTGTGGCGGTGCTGCCGATTGCCGGGACCTCAAGCTTATCAAAGTCTAAAGGCAAGTTCGGTTCACTGGGGAGTTCTAAGGTCGGGGGTTAGTCATGGAGCCTTCGCTTTATGGATGATAGCCATGAGAGCCTCCTAGTTTCCTTTCTATTCAACTAAATTCATCCAAAAGAGGTTGAGAATGGAGTGCTTGATCTAGGTTTTCATATTCGCAGTAATTTGGGTGGGTGGGTGTGAAATGATTATTTTAGTGAAAAATTATCTGGGGGTTTTTGGGCCATCACGTGATGGGATATGTTAATTAATTAAAAGATATCAACTATCCACATAGCATGACAGGATTGAAGACAAACATCTTAGGGATAGAATATGATGTTACATGCTAATCAATTAAAACTTACTAAATGTCCACTCAATATAAAGTTTAGAAAAAAATATTCAGGTGGGTGGGTGTGAAATGATTATTTTAGTGAAAAATTATTTGGAGTTTTGGGCCTTCATGTGATGGAATATGTTAATTAATTAAAAGATATCAACTACCCACGTAGCATGACATGATTGAAGACAAACAGCTTAGTGATAGAATATGATGTGACATGCTAATCAATTAAAACTTACCAAATGTCCTCTTTATATAAAGTTAAAAAAAAAAGACTTTTGATAGAATTAAGAGAAAGTATATATTATTTCTTAAATTAATTAAGAAAAGATTATTTTATACCTTTGCAATAGAAAAATATGATATAATCCAACTACCATTCAAAATTTTTACATGATCAAAACATAATAATATAGAAAAATAGGATTAAAAACCATAGGAAAGCAACTAAGTGATATACTCCACAGAAAGTTAAAAAGGAAACTCTAATGTGTCATAAAATTCAGTTAATCTAATCATCGGCTCTCGCAGGAAGGGAAGTTTGACAAATGGCGTCAAGTGCCCCCACTTAAGGGTGTCAAAAGATCAAGGTAGGTAGAGGTGCTTTCACTACAATAGCATAACGACTATTTTGGGATTTACCATGTGATTCGGCCTGAAACGTGAGCCAATAAAGGCTTACCACGTCTGCCCAAAATTATATATCATAAATCATAATCTCACAATTGTAAATAAACATTGAGTCTTGATTTCGCTCCTCCCCTTTCTCGAGCTTTCGACAACCGCATGGAAATCAAAGAAGTACTTCATAAAGACATTGAGGATTGCCACTGAATCAATCTTAGCAGCACGATGAAGATCTAATGGTCAGATGGAGAACCAAATGATGCGAGTGCATGGACTTATTCAATTTATTTATTATTTCCTTTAAATTGAATTAGATTAAATGGATTGAATTATTATTATTACTTATTAATAAGATTAATTCATAAAATTTATTTGAAAGGGGCATGTTAATTTTGATTCAACATTTATTTTTATGGCATATTAGTAAAAATATTTGTAAGACTATGGTGTGGGTATATATATATATATATATTTATATATTTACGAAAGCCACAAGCGCTATATACATCAGAGAGTGCACACGGGCTGGAAATTAATCGTCCAACCTGTACACCCACAACCGTTGGCCCGTTACCATTATTGTTTGCAACGAGTCTTGAACTCGAGATATTTTGAATGACTCACTTTCATTTTTAGCAATAAAGCCAAGTAATGCTAGGCTACGAGACTTTTAAAAAAAATTTGTGTAAATCATTTATTAAAAAAAAAATAAAGAGTACACAATGCTAGATAGTCAAGAAAAAGAACACAGAAGTCCGCCGGGCGTGAAAGATACAAGAACAAGCAATAGAGACACTACGGGTGTGTTTGATAAACGAAAAGATGAGGGACAACACAGCACAAACTCTCATGTCCTTTGTTTGATTTACAAATAGACTTGGAGTACATACAACACAAGAAATTAGTTGAGTACAACACAAGTTGCTAAAAATGTTGTCCCGCCAAAACCACGGACAACTTTTTAACTATAGTACAACACAACTAAAAGATAGCATTTGCCCTACTTAAAACTAAAAATTACCACAATCCAATCAAAAAAATTTTTGAAAAATAAAATAATATATTTGGTAAAAATTATTAATTAATGTATTTTAGAAATTTAAAAATATAATTATGCCCTAATAATTTACCAATTATAAAAAAATTAAGTGGTGATTATTAAAAAAATAAGAAGAAATTTTAATATTTTTTTATCATGTGATCGAAAAACAACAAAAGATTATACAAAGGGTATTATAGTAATTTTACAGTTTAGTCCAATAATTATGTAAATCAAACAAAACAATACAAAATTTTTTGTGTTGTCCACTAAAAATCAAACAAAGAAGAGTACAAGCATTTGTGTTGTACTCAAGCACCTGTACTGTGTTGTACCATTTGTGTTGTACCTATATGTAAATCAAACAGACCCTAAGAAAAGAACCAGAAAAAGACTCCATAAAGACCTCTTAATATTGAAAAATAGGAATGCTTATTAGAGGACCAACAACTGCATGTGCAATAGGCTAATGAATCTTGTCAGGATTAGTAAGCGCAATCCTAAAAATTCTAGGCTTCTCTTTACATTATTAATCACATCTTACGGTCTTGATTTATTTTATTTTATTTTATTTATCTTTACAATGGTAGACACCCAAGAGATGACATGTGAATAATTTTAAGGGAAATGTTCAAAAATAAATCATATGATTTGCCCTTTTTGCAAATCAATATCAATGTAAAGAGTACATGCTCGGAGACAAATGCTAACAGCTGCAACACTCTTCTCCGAGGCCACCAGAGGAAACTATCATAGTCGCCATCATCAAATGGGCAAAGAAGAAGGTTGTTAAGAGTTTTCCGATGTTCTTGCCCTGGAAAAGATGCAACCAGGGTTGATGAAGACATGAATGGGAACAAGAAATAAGAGAGTTCTTTGTAGAGAGATCACGATGAAGAATCAACCATGGTGAAGAAGAAGAAAAAGCCTGTTTGTGGAAGAAAAAGATTTAAATATGTGTTTTGACTATCTTACCCATGCCACGTAAGCAAAGATCAGCATCGTTGATGGTTTTTCCGATTTTTGCCATTTGCGGAAACCACATAGTATGAAGTTGTAAAATTTTCTTCACATACCTTGATTTGCAAAAATGTCAAACCACATGATTTATTTTTGAACTTTTTCCTAATTTTAATGATAAATGCAATTAATGATAGCGTTATGTAATTATAAGCTTAATCATAAGTTAAAGAATTGGCAAAATAATATTTAATTTTCGAACAACCATATCAATCAAAGTTCTCGTTAATTTTACTTTGTATTGTAATTTTTAATCATTTATTTGAGTTGATTGAATAGTTAATTTTATGGTAAATTATAAACATAAGATTATAAGGGCAAGTCTATAAACTGAAAAATCGACAAAATAGTACTTAGTCTTATGACAATCAAATGATTCAAAATTTTCGTCAATTAAACTAATTCAGTGAAGTTTTACCTATTTCCTAAATTTAATATGATGTGTTTCTTCAATAAACCACACAATTCAATTTTTATTTACACAATCAAGCTATATGCACATTGATTTTGTGATAAATTACAAAAATATCAACGGAGATTATAGCTTCAATTTATAAATTGAAAAATCTACAATAAAATATTTACTTTTTGACTATACCATTCAAAGTTTTTTCGGATGTTATTTTTCATGGCAAATTATATATATATATATATATAATAGTTAAAAAAAACAAAAACTTAAATAATTGATTTTAAAAATTATTTAAAAATTTTCAAAATCAAACAACACAAAAATCATATTTTCTAAATCATAGAAATAAAAAATACACAAAAAATGGTAACCTTTTCCCTTACTAAGTGAGATGTTGAAGAATCAACTTCCTCTCACAAGTTATAACATTACTTGAGGTGACTAGGTGTGTGATTTATTTTTTATCCAAAAAAAATAAAATTAATGACATAATTAGATGCAAGGTAATCGATATACTAATCCTAAGAAGATGCATGTGCAAATTACCCATCCATTAATATATATATATATATATATAGGCATAACGTACTATATATTTTTCAAATCCCTTCCCTACAAAATTATTACATATCGTAAAAAGCCAAAATAAAATAAAATTTTACGCCAAATAATGTAATACAAAAAGAAAAAAATCTAACGCAAACAAATAATGCAAAAAAGGGAAAAAAATATCTCACATATCCAAGCTAGTGAGGAGCCACAAAGCACACTCTAAATTTGTGGCTCAAATATATCACATTATCTTTGCTCTTTATAAAGCAACACAAAGCCACACAAAGCCAAATTAAGTTGAATAGTTTGAAGTAGCTAGCAAATAAAGAACAAAATGGAGATAACTCTGGCTTCATCGCTTACTTCAAATCCACAGCTCATGATCTTCTCCTCAACTCCCAAACCAAGAAGAACCATGCCACAAGTTCTTGCATCCAAATCCATGGCCTCATCCTTCAACCAAGTAAGTACTTATTTGTAACTTATATATATATATATATATATATGTTTTTCTATATTGAAATTTTTGGATGACTTTTTTTTAACAAAGGTGGAAAATTTGATGATGATATTCATTTTAAAAGTTAGCCACATTAATCAAAGTAATGCATGATTTATAGCATTTATATGCACAATGATAAAATGGTAATCAAGAAATAATTAGGTGAATAATTTATCTCTTATGTATGGTTATTTAATACAGTTGTACTTATTCTAACATAAGTGAACATCCTCTAATATAATTTACATATATTCAAGTTAAAAATTAAAAGCTTTGGTAATACATTAAAAATAAAAAAAAAATGAACTAATAAATTATAATTTACAACTGTTATCACATATACAACTATATATATGCTAATTAACAATATTGTAAACACTTACCTATATTATAATATAATTTTTATAAAATAATGATTGACGAACTAGCAAAGATAATTAGACAACATTGGTCTTATAAATTCTTCGACAGAAACCGATCAATAATCAAGAAATGAAGAGGCCAAGAAAAGAAGAAGATTAATGAATCTCAACAATAGCTGAGATTGAGCGAGTAATAGGCATCAAAAACAGATGAACACTCATCATCACCATCATCTACACCATCATTGCTCAAATGCTCGCCACCGAGAGCCCGGCTGAGAAGAAACTCCGGGAGACAGCAGAATGGATAGTTGAGAAAAACTGAAGATCGAGCTCTTGTTAGCCAGAAGATACTCATCTTATTCTTCATAAAAATCCTTCCATTTTGGATTTTGCTTCTTATTGTTGCTTCTGGTCTTTTGAAGCTCCCATTTGATATCCCTTTCTTTAATGACCTTTTTCTTATAGTCTATATAACGAATATTTTTGACTCATTATGTAAGTTATGAAAGAAACATAATGTATTTAATTTTTAGCCATCAAGAGAATGACAGATTGGAAGTAGAGCTTTTAATCGCACCGTCATTCTTGTTTAGTTGCTATGGCTGGAGGGACTTGTTCTTACTTCCGCTTATTAATTATGTAATTAAAATGACATGTGCCATATATGCTCTTAATTTGCCAATAAAATGTGTAATGTTTCATTATTTATTTATTTATTTATTTATTTATTTTTCTGTTGAAAAATCAGTGTAAAAGTTACATTAATATAAGTTAATTTGTAATGTGATTTTTGAAGAGTTAAAAACATTATGCAGGTATCAAAAAGGATGCAAGAACTTGCAGAGGGCAAGGTGCAATAGAGTGTCCTGGTTGCAAGGTTTTAATAATGAGTTACATCATTTCTTGATTGCTTTCATTGTTTTTATGACTTTCTTAAAATTTGAATTTACACAGGGAACTGGGAAGAACAAGAAGAATGGGAATATTTTTGAAAGATGGAAGTAAGTTTTATTGATTTAATAGCACATTTATGGTGTATCAAGATGAAGTAATATTTTTGTGATTTGTTTTTTTAAGGTGTTTTGAGTGTCAGGGATTTGGGATGAAGAGTTGCCCAAATTGTGGAAAAGGAGGACTTACACCTGAGCAAAGAGGGGAAAGATGATCAGTATGATTTGTTTTTTGTTTGATATGAAAAGGAAAGATAGTGATGTGGAAGGCATAGATGCGTTTGAGCTTTGTTTTGTAAGTCTATATAAATCAGAAGACAACTAATTAAAATGATAAATGAAATTGAGTTGAAGTTTCTTGTTCTTATGCATGCATTTTTCCTTCTCACAATTAATGTGTGAGATCAAAATCTAAATATTAATATTGTTGGTGCTATTAATAATACCGATAACTTTGCTCAAGGAAATAATTTTCAAAGAATTTTTGTCAAATTTTGATTTGGTTATTACTAATTAAAATAAGTATTTGAAGTTAAAATTTTCTTTTAAATAATAATATGTGGAGAAACATGAGGAAAAGAGAAGAACAAATGTTTGAGTGTAAGTAGAGATCATATGAGAAAGTTGCAGGAGAACAACAACAAAAAAAGAAGAGTAGAGTCACTACACTATTTTTAATTTTTTTAACAGCTGGATTTATAGAGGGTTTTTGAGTTAAATGCGATAAACCACAAATTTATCAAATAAAAAATAAGACAGAGTAGAAATTATCTCTCACTGAAAGTGCTGAGTAAGACGTAAGAAACAGAGAGAAGCAGTAAAGACAAGAGTAAATAACACTAAGGAGACGTAAGTACGCTATCCGACATCTCAGCCTTCTTAGATGCATGAATGAAAGCACCTACACCTGCAACCTGGGTTTAATAAAAACCTTTCTACATTTAACAAAACCAACAGCCAATACTAAATTCCCAAAATAAGGCATCATATTTTGTAGTCAAATTTTTACAATTAACATTACATTTATTAATTAAGCATAAATTTAACATAATAAATTCAATCAATAAACATTTATGATATATTTTACATGTATAGGGTTCCTTTCTCTACTTATTTTTTAATTTGAAGAGAACCCCCAACTTTACCCATCATTTGGAATACTTGCTACTATCATCCACATATATGCTTTTAATTTGATATTTAAAAGTTGACTCTTCTTGATTCTTGAATCTGTCTCTTCTGCATTTGATTGCTAATATCATTTTATCATAATTTGTGATAAAGGAAAGCAATGAAGAAATTGAGCTTGCAATCAAAATTAGATGACTGACTTTTAAATTACATTTCTATGTCTATATTTCAACTCTAATGTTTGCATAATACATTTTTTGTTGGTGGTCATAATAATATATTCTAGAGGAGAATATAGGTCGAATGTTATTATTTTAACTTTGATGATGATCAAGTTATTGCATATTCTGTTGGAAACTTCAGCTACAACTTGTGGATGATTAGCTTTTTGCCTTAATTGTTCAAGTGGAGGAAGGCTTGAACTTCAGTGATGTATGTCACCTTTCTCCTGCTGGATATGTCAATAGAATTTTAAGTCCTGAAGTTATATATTCTGATGTCTTATTGAATTTAATAAATGAAATAGAAAGTTTGAATTCATTTATTCCAGTGATCCATTTCTGCAATGTGTGCAATTCTTAATCTCATTTGCTTTTTTCCTTGATTTTTGGTGTTGAGTATAGTATTGGTTGTGATCTATGCTGTCTGCATTAATTTTACTATATCCTTTTTCCATCCTTGAGAGAGCTAAATAAGTTGTCTTTTGATAAAATTTACAAGTTTTCTTTGCTAATTTCTTGTTTTTTTGAATAAGTTGTATTTGCTTCGAGTTTGTAAACAATTATTCCGAGTTTCTAGTGGCATTGTATTGAAAGATAATGGTTTCCTCAATATTAGTTCCATTTTTAATGTATTATTGTTGCCGCTTAGGTGGAAATCAAGCTCTCAAAATCTTGATGGTGTTGGATTGCAATTGTAGGAAACTTTTTGAAGGTGTGGACATCATAAAGAAGAAATTAGTAAGATGCTTGGTTCTTTCTTGTCTCTGTGTGGATCGCACCATTATTAACAACTATATGATGGTGTTGTTGCATTTTTATTGGAGTTTCATCAGATATGTCTTTCTTTCACTTGCTCGCCTCATAATCTTTCTAAAAGCACTAATTTAAGCAAAACCAAATTAAAATTGTCAAAAGACCCAAAGCAAAAGTTATTATAATAATAACTTGCCTAACATCATCCTTATCATCTAACTCTTTGAAATTGGTTGTGTACAAAGTCTAGAGGTTCTTGAATTGATCTGAATTGGTAATGGTTTGTGTTCATTGTCCCTAATACACAATTGTGAGTTTTCAAACATGAGAAAAATTTGGCACAAAATGCTTATTTAATTTCATGGAGAAGTTATGAATAACATTCTTAGATATTAACTTTAATGCATTGTTCTTGAAATAGGGCTCTAATTTCTATTTTTTTGCTTGATCTTTTTTTGAATGTAGGTTGATATTGTTGATTTCAATGGCAGCTTTTTGTCACTGATACGTGATCATTAAAACCAATTTAAGATGCTTATTTTTTTCAGTCAATTTTGGTAGAAGATTGAAGTATGTCTTGTTTATGTAGTGGGTTTTCCTTGTTTATCTTTGCAGCTGGGTTGCTTCCGGAAAGATCATATCAAGTTGAGGAGTCAAAGTTGGGTTCTTGGTAAAGAACAATTGGAGTCCATTGGTACTTCTTTGCTTTCTTGCAATTTGTCATGTGTTCAACATTTTCTAATGACCTTATTGAATTTCTCTTGAATAATAAGTTCAAACTTGCATGTCTTGAATGATTAGACACATACATATGTTGAACTTTGAGATAAATTATCATCCTCTGAACTTTACATGTAATATGAATCTAGTCATATGCACTTGCTAGGCATTTGGACAGTGAGATGAGGTATTATTTGTTAATATGCATAGAAAACTGCCATGGATTTGTGATATTTTGCATAAACACCCTCCTTAAGACTGCACTTTATTTTAAAACTTTATGGGCTTTTCTTCAAAAACCCCATGAAGTTTCCTCATTTTGCAAAAAACCTTCATAAATTTTTTGTTTTGAACTTTTACGAAAGTTTATAGAGTTCCTCACTACTTCTCTTTTTGTTTGTTCCTACATGTGTCTAGTTTATATAGTTGAGAATATCCATATTGTGATGCATATTTAATTGCTCAAAAGTATGAAATAATAAAATTAAATTCATAGGGCAGGTTATTTGATGGTAATCCATCCAATAAGTGTTAGGTGCAAGGTCCTTGTTCTTTCTTTGGATGAGTCAAATGTTGGACTTCTTGATCTAACCTCACCATGCATTTAGCTGATATTATCTTTGATTGTGACCCTATTACTTGTGTTAGAACATCGCTATCTATTTTTCAAAAAATCTAATATTATATAATAAGTGGAAGGAAAGATACTCCTTTCATGAATAAAAATATATTCCTTCCTTTGATGTGTATTTTATATTAAAATAATGTTATGATAATAGAGGTATTATGTGGTTCATCTGTACCTGTTATGTGTTATTTTTATGTATGTATCTTTATTTTTTCTACGACATAGTGATTCATGTTTAGATGAAGCTTCCTTATGGTAATAGATCGTATTAGCATGACATAATCTTAATATTGGCTCTTAATTATAATTATACCATTAGACATTGTAGAGATGGAATTCACATTATGCAAGTTTTCATATATGTAGCGAAGTCTAATTAATTCACATTAGAAACTTCATACTTATTTTTGACTCAAAAATGTTTCATGCCAAAGATCATCAAATTCTCTCTTTTGCATGTTTTTAATGAAAAATGAGAGATCTTCTCCATAATATATAATTATGTTGTTCTATTGTTGAAACATGTTAGAAGATAAACATGGTTGCTCAAAATTTCCTAGCCCATGTCATAGTACTCTATTAACCTCCTGCTCAATCCATAGTTAATGTTGGCCTCCTTTATCCATAGCTAATTTTGATGTTTGGAATTCAAACATTATTTTACAACAGTTTCAGTATTTCTACTGAGGAGCACATCTCAATTGTTTACTTAGTGATTCCTGAATCATTGCTTCATTCCTTCAACTCTATCCTCAGTGATGCCCAACCATGTATGACAATAAACAACTACTAATCCCCATCATCATTTGCCTACCTGTTTGAGTCTTATTATAAATAAAGCATCATTTTTGAAACTTTCATGAAGTTATCAATTTCGATCATATAAACTATGCCAATAAAATATGCTAGCTAGGTCTCAAAACTCTCAGCCAATATTAAGCACTCGAAAATTTATATTATTAAACTTCATCGAAGTTGAGGTGGTTAGTGATGCCAATTTCCTTGCCACAACCATCTTCAATTTCAAAAACCAAAATTTACATTCTTATTCCATCGTAGTACACCTTTAGCATTTTTAAAGAACTCTTGATCCATAGGAGGAAAGAAATATTAACACATGTTATGATGTGCAACACAAAGTAGTACTCGATCGATGACTTATTCTATAAGTACCAAAGGGTAGTTACACTCGTGATGCATATGATAATATATTTGGGCTACTAGTATTATCTAGAAATGTGCCAGACACTCTGAGACTGACAAAAGTACTCCTACCGTTGTTGGTATGTCACCTCCAGAGATCGCCTCCTCACTTTCCATTCTCCACTTTGTTTGTTGGTATTAAAAAGATGCCATTTATTGTCTTAAAGCTTTCTCTTGGTTCGCTTGATGAGTGATTTATTCCTTAAGCTTTTCCTGTGGGTTCCATGGATGAGGGATGCAGGCATTACTATAGGCTAGCAAGACCGTAAACCTAGAAAAGGGAGGAATTGTATGGCATGGCATCTTTGTAACTATGTAGATTTTGCATTTTGATAGCACTTGTACCTTAGGGTTTGACTTGATTTTCTATCGACAAAATCATAGTCTAAAAGGTAAAAAAAGCAATCATGTTGATTGTTTTATATTTGCATGGCATCTTGCAATTCATTTGAAAGGCTATGCAGTTGTTTTGTTTTCAAGTTTTAACAGGGATCTTTGATGTTTTGGCAGACAATTGAGATTTTTCTAAGCAAAAAGGTGTTTCTGGATATGGAGATTAGTAAATATTCTTTGTAAATTTGTGCATGGTGAATATTTCCATCAATTTGATTTTTCTGCCACCTATTATGTTTCTGTCTTGAATCTCCTTTTGGATGCCCATATATATTTAAAACTTGTTGAGACTATATGGTGCGCTACAAATAAAGATGAATATCAGTGTGATTATCTTAAATTAAGAAACATGATCATTTAGGAGATCTAGTTTAGATCAGCTTTATTTATGTCAAGAGTAACTACTATTGTTATTATGGGTTCTTTATATATGCATATAGTTAGATTTCAATAAAGAGAGTATTAATTGCAGACAACTTAGCGAATTATGATCGCTCAAATCCTGCTCTGCTTTTGTTTCATAGTGGTCTTGTGTTGCCTGATTGGCTCATGGAGTAAATTGATGAATGTGGCCTTAGGTTTTAAACTGTGTTGTTTCTTTTCCTTTAGTTTTGCATGCTAAACCTTTATCTTCAACTGTTGCAGCTCTTTTGTCCAATAAATAAATTAATTAATAAAAATAAAGAGAGTATTTAAGTAAGACTTAAGCATCCTTTTCTATATTAGGAAATTGCTACTATGAGTATTTCTCTTCTTTTAAAAGGTTTTACAAAATGGATTTGAAGTTGATCAATAAAATGAAGTCTCATTTATTTATTTATTTTGTTGATGTGATTCTCATCATTATTTTTCATGTTTCTTTTTAGAATATTCTGTCCAAAGCTTGTGTTTATTCATCCTACAGTACGTTATTATCCAAGTTTGGCTGAATTGTTTTTTTCTAGTTGTAATTTTAATGTTTTCAGTGGTGACTATTTTCAAATTTTTTTCGTTTTTGCAAACAAGTCTTTTGTACCTTGATGAGATCATTGAAAGGACCATTGGCATGCCAGTTGAGGCTTCATGAACTATTAGGCGTGAAAGGTTTATAATGATAGGAATTTGATGAACTTGCCCTATTTTTTTTTTTCCCAAACAACATCTTATTAGTCATAGTGGCAAATGGCAATTATTCATGTAAGAGTATATTTTACTTGTTTATTATGGGATATTTATTGTAAATTATATATATATAAAAGATTGGATTTTGATTGAATAAGATAGAATTTTTTTTTTTTTATATGTTTTGTAGATTTTGGAGAATTCATGGTTAAAGATCGAGAGGGTTGAAGATGAAGAGGATAAAACCAAACTTTTTACTTTGTGTAATTAGTCAAAAATATTTTTGTAATAGAAGTAGATAAATAGTGTAAAAACTCTTTACATTTTGTTATTAATCAAAATACATTGCAATTTAGCTCATAACTTGTCAATAAAAGTATTGAATTTAGAATATTTTTGAATGTAGTGAAAGATTTGTTTTTATTTTCATGTAGTTAAACAAATTTATTTATTATTAATAGAAATTAAATTAAAAATTTAATTCAATTCAATTAATGAATAAATTTTGAGGTGGTTATCCCGCCTCTAAACGTATGAATATGTAAGAAATTATTAGATATAGAGGCGGTTATAACCATTTCTAAAAACTTTATAAAAATTATTAGCTAGGCGGTTATAACCGCTTTTAAAACTTTTTTTAAGTGATTTAGGGATGAAAGAAAACTTAATAGCTATAGAGGCGATTATAACCGCCTCTATCACTCTATACCACTTAAAAATTTTTAGAGGTGGTTAAAATCCGCTTTTTATTAAAAATTGCTTCCATAGATAAAAATTTACCCCAATCTGTTAGGTACAAACTGCCTCTAAAGTGTAGAGCCGCGTTTCGATACGAGGAGGTTTAGAGGTGGGTGAAAAAAACCAACTCTATACCTATAGAGGCGGTTAAAACCGACTCTATAGGGCTTAAAAACCGCCTCAAAAGCATTCTTTTAATGTAGTGAGTGTATAGACTAAGAACAAGAAGAAGAACATGAAAGTAAAGATGAGAGAAAAGAAAAGAAAAAAAGAGCAAAAGAGAAAGAGAGAAGTGGATATAAAAGTAATTTTGGTATTATAGGAATTGAAAAGCTAGATTTAGATATGTAGGTATAAAGAAATGTGTTTGGTTTAATGTAACTGTAAATTATACAATGGATTTCTAGTTACAATGTAAGTGGAAATATATATATGAATTTTAAAATATAATACAGTCAAATCTGGCATTTGATTAGATGTAATTAGAGATATTGTATTATAAGATTTTGTATTTGGTTGGAGGAATTTATAAATTTGGAATTAAAAACTTTTTATATACCAAATTTTTTAATATCATTTTAATGATTTTAAATAAGGTATTAATTAGTTTAACTATTAATCTTATTATTAAATTAGTTATTAAATTTATTAATATATTTATTAAATTTTTTATTAAATTTTATAATTTTTAAATTTAATTATTAATCCAACAAAAAAAACATTTCTTAATTTTTCATATATTTTTAGCATGTTATTTAATAGTTTTTGTTAGTTCCGCCGGTGTGGTTTGTGAGTTTTAAGAAACACTCAAATACTCATAGATCTCACACAAACCATCAAAGAAAGTTCACACAAACAAAACAAGAAGGAGACACACAAAATTGATAACCCAGTTCGGCGTCCACTCGCCTACGTCTGGAGGGCCAAGCCCGGAGATAAACAATCCACTAAAAGAGGTAAAAATACATGAGTACAAATACTTGTCACTCACACTCTCAATGAAGATCACTACCCTCTCTAGATTGTCTAGTGCTCGTCACCTCTCCTCCAAGAGACACACAATAGTCACACTTACAATCTACGAGCAAGGTAGCTTATATAGACGCCTCAACGTTCCAAATATAGCACATACCTCTTTAATAATCTCCGCGGTTACTAATTTAAAAACCTTTCAAAATTAGCTGTTGCAACTCCTGTTGTAACATAAGTTGCAACATGGCCCTGACTGCTGACTTGACTGAGTTCTGATTACGTTGCGAACGACCTCAAGACCCATAACCTCCGGGTCATGCTTAGTCTGAGTCGATGCAGCCAAATCTTCCGATCCCGACTGCCGGTAACTAGCCTATTCTGGTGTATAAAAACTTTAAAAATAAATTATAATTTTAAAAATATTTATAATTCAAAAAAATTATTAATAATTTCAAAATTTGATGAAACATTCACCATTGTTTTTATTTATTTATTTATTGCGATTTTTTTAAACTTATTTTTTTTATTATTTTTTAAAATCTAATCTTATCATTTTAGCAATTGCCCACGCTCTATGCAACTTCCCATGATTATGTGATCTTTTTCGTTACCGAATAAAAAATGGAGAATTTTCGTAGCCTTTTCTCTTTATCATTGCTATGGAGAAAAATTAGCTAGAACCTGCTTCACCTACTGTTGCAGAGGTCTTCCATTCATATTATGCCACATGTGCATTCATTAAATAATGGATGAAAAAAAAACTTTGTTAATAGAATCCTTTCAAGGGTGGTTTGGATTGCGGAATAGGAATTAGAAAAGGGGAATAGATAAAAGTGAGGATTGAGAATGTGAATAAAGGGAATGTGGATAATGTATTTGGTTTGAGGGAATAAGGATTGGGAATATAAAAAAAGTAAAAAGAGTAAGATATAGTAAAATTACATCAATACCCTTGTAGATAAACAGTATGATATTATATAAGATAATGGATTATGTTTAATGATAAATATTTAACATTATTTATTATTAATTATTTATAATATAAATACATATTTCAATATATTATCATTATATAATTAATCTTACTAATTTATTTAACGTTTAATTAAGTTAATTTCATTTATTGATTTTAATTTTAATTCTCCAAAATAATTTAATTGAATTATTTAATAATTAAAGTTAAATATATAAATATGTAATTATATTATTTAATAATAAATTAAATATTCAAATTTAATATTTCATTTCAGTTATTTGTATTTGTATTAATTTTAATTATTGTACTTAATTATTTACATTAACAATATTTTAAATAAACCATATAAAAAAAACATAAAAATTTTAGTTATAAAAGAATTTAATAATAGTTCTTATTTTAAGTATTATATCTATTTTAAATTATTATATTATTATAATTTCATAAAGAGAGGCTTTATAAACTAGGGTTATAGTCTTAATTTTATGGTTTAAGAATACCCCCTCAAAAATTGGGTGGAATATGAATGCCTCTTCTGGGAGCAAATACTTTATAAAGGTTTTGGAATGGGAATCCCATTCCCAAGTCCCTCAATCCATGATCTAAACGCCCCCTTAAAGGTTAAGGGATTAAAAAATACAACCCATTCAAAAGGGAATTCATAACATATAAAACTTATGTGGTATGATTTTTAATTTTTTTTTTAAATGATTTATTGTTTTGATTTGATTTACTAATAATTATATTATTTAATTAAGTAAAAAATCAAATGGATAAAACTTTATATGCTAAGATTTTAAACTTTTTTAAATGAGTTAATTATCTACTCCCTTATGTGATTTCAATTAATATAATATAATATATTAGTTAATTAGATAAACAATTAATGAACAAAAATCATACCCCACATTCTTCCGTCTATATTTAAATTTTTGAGGTGTCATGGTGTCCTATTGGTCATGCATATCAATTAATACTTAATCATTAACTATTTTTAAACATAACAAATAAAAATGAGCATAAAACACTGACTAGATTGCGTAATTATAGAAACAATAGAAATTCACTTGAACCTTACAAACTATTAGAAAATTTCAAAATAGAAACAAAAAGAAGATAAATCGATTTGATATTTGAACTAAATTGTAGAAGTAGATTTTGTAAAATTCAAAACATAACTATACAATAGATAAAGGCAACAAATTAATTCTTAGCACTAAACAAATTGTATAAATTGCAGAACTACTTATAGGCAATTGGGTAAAATTTCAAAACAAATGTATATTAAAAAGATATAAGAAAATAAACTAGAATTGATAATTTAAGCAAACTAACTATATAAATTGTATAGCTAGATTATAAACTACTGTAGTAATTCAAAATAAAACTATTTTAAATAGGAAAAATGAAGATTCACTTAATCCATTAATCTAATATAACAGAATTCTTAGCTTGTGATTATGTCCAGCATCAACATATTATTACATAACCTTTTACACTTAAGGATATCCATAAAGCATAACAAAATTCAGCCAACTAGTGTTGGCTGATAACCAGATGGATACTTAAGAAGGTTTATGCTCATTGCTCCATTCGACAATCTTGAGATGTATTAGGTTGCTGTATCATTGGTTCAACTGTATAGTCATCAATTCATGGTTATGCTTAGAATTAAAATAAGATAAAATCCATTGATCATTTTCAACAGTGAATCCAACTTTTGCATTGCAACCTACACTTGTCTCTCTTCTCTTGTAGTTGACGTCATTTTTTTTTTTAATTTTTTTTTTCTCAAAAGCCTTCTCTAGAACAGTAAATATATTGCTTTCTTATGGTTCCATCCTTTATTAGCCTTATGTTTCCTTTTCTAATGCTAAAACCAATACATTGAGCATACCAATTATAGACCTCATCAAATGAAGTAAATGATTTTCCAATTTTAGGTATTTGAGAATTAAGTTGAATGCCTTCTTTTTTTTTTTTGGGAAAGAGGAGCGGGACGAACCCACTAGAAACCCAAGGACGTGCACAAGCCTCGGTGGAACAAGTGGGGATGGGGCCGTGCTCACGTGGACGCTGGAACCACCCGTACACAACCACTATTCACAACTCCCAGAAATATGCCCTCAGCCGAGAATCGAACTCTCACCACTCGGTGAGAGCTCTATCGGCGACCCGTGGCCGTGTACCAATAGACCTGAAGGTCATTGGCGAATGCCTTCTTTTTGTACTACAATAGACGGTCTTTCTATGCAATTAATGTCACTATCACAAGAATTTGAAGAACCCTCTATAACCACGGCATCTATGCTATTTTGAAAACATTGAAAAACAAAAATATTACATAAACCTCACAAAACCTAATGAACATAATCTACATATAAATAGAAGCAACAAATTATGTTTAGTGAGTTTCCTTATCAATTTTATGATCCCAACAATGTTCTTATCAAAGTTAACAAACAGGACATAGTTTACCACTACAATATTGTTTAACTTAATTGTGATAACTTATGTTTTTTTCACTATTATAACAAGGAATTCTCCCCGGTTTCGCATCAGAATTTTGCATAAATAAATAAGTACAATTAAAATTTTTTTCAATTATTAATATCATAAGTAATATAAATAAAAACTTTAATTTAATAAAAAAATTTAAATTTGCTCTTTGAAACACTCTTAGAGCATATTATAAAAATAATATAATTAAACAACTCATACAATGAAAATTATCGTACACTTTGGATTCCAAAGATCTTATGGGCATTTATTGCATAAATAAATAAGTACAATTAAAATTTTTCTATAATAAACTTCTAATCATTTTATAATAAAAACATTAACCTTAAAAAAGTTTAGCATTTTTGTAATACATTATTAAATAAGATACAAAAAAAGTAGTTTAGACATGAAATAGAAATGATTAAGAATTATAGTAAAATACAAAAAGATTTTTAATTTATTACTTTTACGGTGCGTTTGGATGACGGAATAGGAATAAAGATAGGAATGAGGGTAATGAAGAGAGGAATGGGAATGGGGGTAATGGGGAGGGGATATGAATGAAAACTGTGTTTGGTTAGAGAGGGTTATGCATTGGGAATGTAAAAAGTAAGTAAAAGATATATGAGACAATTACCTTTATACCCTTCTTAAAAAAAACAATTATGTATATATATTTAAGAACAATTAAGAATTATTAACTTAATTAATTAGGTTAATTGATTAATTATTTATTTATTTAAGATAATTAATTATTTAAGATAATTAATTATTTTATTAACTTAATTAATTAGGTTAATTAATTAATTATTTATTTAAGATAATTAATTATTTTATTAACTTAATTAATTTTATTTATTAATTAATTACGATAATTAATTAAGTTAATTAATTATTTTTTAACTCAATTAATTATGTTAATTAATGGTTTTATTAATTAAGTTAATCAAATATTTTATTAACTGAATTAATTAAGTTAATTAAATTAATACAATTAATTATTTATTAACATAATTAATTATGTTAAATTAAGTTAATTAATTATTTTTTAACTTAATTAATTATGTTAATTAATGATTTTATTAATTAAGTTAATCAATTATTTTATTAACTGAATTAATTAAGTTAATTAAGTTAATACAATTAATTATTTTATTAATTAAGTTAATCAATTATTTTATTAACTGAATTGATTAACTTAATTAATTAATTTTATTAATTAAGTTAATCAATTATTTTATTAATTGAATTAATTAAGTTAATTAACTTAATTAATTATTTAAATAATTAAGTTAATACAATTAATTATTTTATTAAAATAATTAATTATTTTATTAATTAAGTTAATCAATTGTTTTATTAATTGAATTAATTAATTAATTAAGTTAACAAAATTTATTATTTTTTAATTAAGTTAATCAATTATTTTATTAACTGAATTAATTAAGTTTAATTAATTAAGTTTATTGAGTTAATTATTTAAGTTAATTAAAGATGGTTAGGTTTTAAGTTGGGATATACAAATAATATTTTATTTTGAAATGGGCAAAAATGTAATTTCCAATCTCATTAATGGGTATTCCCCCCAATATGGGGGGAATGACTTATGCCTTTGGGGAAGGTAATGAATACCCCTAGCTCTCAATGATTACATGCACAAAAGAACATCCAAACAAGGGGGAAGGAATGTGTAATCAATGATTACCCTACCAAGGATAATTATTGATGTCATCCAAACACACCCTTAGTTTTAAAAAGATCATTGAGATAATTTATATTAAATTAAAAAATAAATATCTTAATTGATTTTAATTAATATATAGCAAATTATATATCTACTTTAATAGTATGTATAGATAATTTGAAAAAATTTAAAAAATTTTTGACATAACAGTTACTTGGCTTTTCACTACCTGCAAATTAATCCAAATAAAAACATATCAGACAATTATGATATTTGCAATAAAAAGAACACAACCAAATAACAAATGATTGAACAATCGAATTTAAAAAAAAAAAAAAAACTATGATAAACTAAATAGTAACATTATAGACACTTATGTGAAAAACAAACCTATACCAAGAAAGGGAATTGTTATTCATCTTCATTAGAATATGGACAATATATATTAAAACCATCATTTAATTTTTTTTATTTTAGAATTTTCATCTTCATCTACAATTGTCTATTCATCTTCCCATAAACCCAATCTATATCATTTTAATAAATATGAAATTATTGGTAATTTAAAAAAATAAAAAAATAAAGCCCATGTTGTAATTAATGTAATACCAAATAAATGTTATCAATTTTTTTATTCATTTAATTATAAAATTTTTTATTAACACAATATTTTAATATTTTATGTAATACCAAATAAATATTGTTTATTCTTTCCTAAACAAATAATTCTAAATGAATTTAGCAAAGCTTTTCAATTTCCGAAGGCCATCCGTTTCCATGAGTAATGAGTAGGTCTTATTAAATGTTTAATATAAAACTAACTTAATACCATGACGAAATCAATTCCATTAAATTTTATATATTCACAATGGAGAAAATTCTTCAAAAAGGAGTTTAAAAATTTTCTTGAAAACCTCTCTAATTAGATTAATATATGTTTTTATTAGAAGATCTTATCTAATATAACAAAATTATCTATTAGTCCCCTATATTTGTTTTCACATTTAATATATAATATAATACCAAATAAATATTGTTAAATATTTTTTACACCAAAAACTTTAAAAAAAAAGGAAGGATTTAATATAAAATCGATTTAATGGCCATGATGAAATCAATGCTACTTTAAATATATGAAAAAAATTAAAAATCTTCTTTAAAACCCTTTCCAATTCCATTAGAACAACATATTAAATATTTAATATAAAACCGATTTAAATACCAAATAAATATTGTTAAATATTTTTTAAACCAAAAACTTTAAAAAAATAGGAAGGATTTAATATAAAACTTTTAATGGCCATGATGAAATCAATGCCACTTTAAATATATGTAAAAAAACCCTCTCCAATTAGATTACCATCCGTTTCATTAGAACATCCTATATTTAATATGAAACCGATTTAATGCCCATGATGAAATCAATGGCTATTATGCAATTAAAATTTTTAATTATTAATACCATATTTAATATAAATAAAAATATTAAAATTATTCATTAAATCACTCTCAGAGTAGTTTATACATCTACTTTAATAGTATGTATAGATGATAATTGTGACAATTTAGTATATGTCACAATTAAATTATCACTATTAATATATTAAAAGTTGTAAAATTTCTTTTGTATCTAATGTTGATGAGAATGATGTGTAATTGTGACAAGAAATATTGTCGTCACTATAAATTTTTATTTATTGTGATGAAAATGTTCTCTGATCACTCAATATATATTTTTTGTTACAACAATTTTGTCACAAAAAATTCAACCATTTAGTGCCCACTAAATATTGTCACAAAAATTATAATTTTTAACCTTGTTATTGGGGTTTTTATGTTAAAAAAGTTAATTGACACAATATTTTGGATTAGTTGTGATATATAATTATTCTGTCACTATTACAATTTCAATTGTAATAATTTAGTATACATCACAATTATACATATTATCTTTTGTGTCGATAATTTTGGATACAAACAAAATTCAAATACATATTATATATAGTTGTAAAATCATATTGTTAATAAAATATTAAAAAGTCTATTTTTTCCTACCCAATATCAAAGGTTATGTATAAATTTTTTTAAGTAATTATAGAAAAATTTAAAAGGTTTTTAAAATTAGAATTTAACATGATTTTATCAAACAAAATTGTTATTTATAAATACTTCAAAATAACCTATTAGATACTGAAACATTTTGTTCTATTAAGCCAAAATATTAATCTATTAAAACATTTAAAAGTAACTATGCCCAAATACTAAATCATCATCATCATCATCATCATCATCATCATCATCATCATCGCATTGGTGTAGCCGTATCTACAATGCAAAGAGAAGTATCCTATATATATATATATACTCATTAATCATTTACCAAATAAAAAACTATTTTTCACATAAAATACCAAGAGTAACAAAAAAAAAAATTAAAAAATAGTATAAGTGTAGGCATGGTTTTCTCCAATCTAGTTTTAATATAACAAATAAATTATGCTTGTACTACAAGAATTACAACATTATGATTTTTTTCTATAAATATCAATTATTTTGCCACAAGTATGAATTTTTTTTTGTAAAAAAAAATTAATTAGCACTATTGTTTAAGTTAATTTTGATATTTTTTTTGTCACTAAACTATTATAATTATGATGAAAGTGTTTTTTGCCACTAGTCATTATATTTTTTTTTGTGCTCACATTTTTTAGCACAAAAAAAATTCAACTATTAATGTCTAGTAAATGTTGTCACAAAAATCCCTAAAGTATGTTTAACATATTTTAGGATCAAATTAGATATGTGTGTGTCTATATATATATATACGTTTTTTTTTAAAGAAAAACTATTCAAATTTTAAAAATATTTGTAAAAATATGTGATAAAAATCGAAAAAAAAATATTCTCCAAATTCATTGATTTGTAAGTTGTTATTGTGTACCCAATCCTCAAAATTGGTATTTTAAGGGATAGAAAACAAGCTTTTAATTAAGATTATACCTAGGATTTATAGTATTAGAAAAAAAATTTAAAAAATTAAAATTAAATAGAGATTTACCAAATCTCACAAAACAAAATCTAGATAATATTTTTTTTAGAAAAATTAAAATTTTAAAAGACATATATCCTCAATGAACTTACTCAAAACATAAAAAAGTGACATACTCAACTAGCTCTTGATGTCAACGTGCATGTTATTGATGGCCATAAGATTTGCTTATTTTTTTCTTAAATTCTTTTGCTTAGTTTATGCAATGGATAAGAGATAATTATTTTTTTGCTTTATTTTTAATTTTTAATCTTCAAAGTTAGGTTTATTGATTTTTTTAATAATGACTGTTTATTAGTATTTTCTTTTTTGATACTTTGAATTTTAGGTTTAGGTTCATCATAAGAATATGTTATTCAGATTTTGATTATCTAATTTTTTTTTTTGATGATTTTTTATATGAAAATCACAAAAGACAAATGCAACATGGAACTTGTCTCTATTGAGAAGAAATAATTGTATGAAAGTTGTAATTAAATTAGAATTTTTAAAATTTAAATTATTTTATTAGATTCTTATTTTTTTTCCTAAATGTGTAGAATATGCATCAAAGAAAGGGAATAACATTAAAGTTCCAACAAATGAATCAAACTCTAGCATAAGTTGATGTTGAAAAGCAAAAATGAAGATTCAAATGTATAAAAGAGTACTTCATCTCCAAAATTTGGATAATTTTTATATATTTTTTTAAAAAAGATAATTTTATAATTGTATTTTGGACATTAAAATTTCCAATTTTATATATTCAAAATTTAAATTTTGTATATTTTGATAATATTTATTTATATATTTTCATATAATATTAAATACTTTATTTGCTTCTGTGACAATATTTTTGCTACTAAAAATTTGTCTTGACAAAAGTATCTAAAATATAACTTTATATTTATCACAATTAATTTATTATATTAGTGACAAAACTATCGTAACATAATTTTTATTTTAGTGGCAATGTTTTTTTTGTAAATTAATAATTTTATTTGTGACAATAATAAACACATAACAATATCTCAAAGTAACATTAGTGACAAAGTATTGGTCACCAATAAAAATATTACTATTGACAAAAATGGTTTGTCACTATTGTATTTTTTTCTGTGTCAACAATATTGTCATAATAAAATAGATTATTGTGATAGTTTATTCATTACAATTTAGCATTTTTTTTGTATAAAAAAAAATGACACAAGAGAACAAATCATTATGTGCACCTTATTCGTCACAATTAAATTTTTTTTGTGTCAACATAATTGACATAAATAAATAAGGTTATTGTAGCCATATCACTTTGTCACAAATATTAAATTTGTTAGTGTCATGAAATTGGTCACAAAAATATGGAGTAATTGTGACCATTTGTCTAAAATGGTTACTCTTGTATTAGCATCGGAGGTATTTGTAACGGGAGGTGACGACTTCTATAATTTTCTATTATTACTAATTGTGACTCAAATTATTGCTTTTTTCGATAACTTTTAACTTGTTATCACTAAAAATACAATTTGTTGTAGTGTACATACAATTCTTTAATCTTCAATCAATTTAATGAAACAAACTTAAATTGCATATATTGCATGATGAACAGAATTAAAAATGGGGTATGATCCATAATTCTACGTTCTTTTCTAAATTTATGAACTTAAAATTCATATAAATCTCCAAAAAATCCAAATATCATGTGAGAACAAGATTACATAAAAAAAAAAATAATCCTAAATTCACAAAAATCCAAGGATCACTTAGAAAAAGAAAGGAATCAATCTAAATACCTCACAAAAAATCCAATAAAAAAATAAATTTAAAAAAACAAAAAACCTAACAAATCTAAAGAGAAACATCTATACGTGAAGCCAAAATCTCTGAAGTTTTTTGCTATTATATCCAAAATTCTAGCAAATCTTACGAGAACGCCAAAAAATGGAAATAGCTTGTTGTGATGAATCTAATACTTAGTCCTTTGATTTGGTGCCAAAAGCGATTTGTGGAGATGAGTTCCCGCCCTTTCGAATTGGTTGTATTTTTTATTCCCTTAATCCTTAAAAGGATTCCATTAATGGAGTTTTTATTTCATATGTTAGTAAAGCATGTGCATTTAATGAATGCACGCGTGGTATAATATGACCGGAAGACCTTTGCAACACTAGGTGAAACCGGCTCCATCCAAGTTCCCCCATTGCTATAGTGGTTGGGTGGAAGGGATGAGAAGTTCTCCCTAAGTGTGGTTGTCAAATGATGGTTCAAGTGTTTCCGAATTCAAGGTTAGCCTATCACCCTAATTTTTGTGGCTTGGCTATGTGTTTGTATTTTCGCAAATGCTTTAAATCTTAAATTTTTAGTGTGTTGTCAGTTTCCCTAGGTGCTGTAATGTTTATGCTAATGCTCAGAAGCATGCATATATAGTTTAAATATCTCCAATCTTGATCACAGTGTTTGCATGCTTTAGGAACACATGTTGATGATAATTTAAATAATTCAAAGCTTTATAATGGTGTGTCTTTATATAGTTAAGTATATCATTATGTTAATCTAATTTGCTGTTAGTGGAGAAACAGAATGTAAACAAGCCAACATCTGACCTCTGTTTTATGTGTGTGTGATATATATATATATATATATATATGTGTATCCTACAGGAGTCTATTAGTAGTGGTTTAGCACGTCAAATATCTCCATGTTTACATTTTTCCTTATGGATAGTGGGTGCAGTCAGGGAACCCTCAATATTTTTTAAACCTGCATGACATATACAGAAGCTCAGGCACGATCTACGAATTGTGATTAACTTGATTTGATAGTATGATTGTTAAAAGTATTTTGTAGTGCTTTAAAATTGGGGGTTATAAGTTGGCTTGTGACTTGTAATATTAGGTTTATTGAACTGATTTTTGGTCTATAGGATCTTTTTAGATAGTTGAGTTGAGATTTTATTTAGATTTTGCAAATTTAGAGAGCATCAAATAAGTAACCACATATAAATTATATTATATATACATCTTTTTGCACTGGCTAAATTTGTTAATTATTTTATATATTCATTGTTGACAATTAAATTATTGTTGATTAGTCAATTAGTATTTCTTTAATTATTACTATTTTCAGAATTATCTTTTAATTATCTAAAATTCAGATTAATGACATAATTTTTTCTCAATTATCTGAATTATTAAATATTTATTTAATTTCTGATTATTTATTATATGAATCCTCAGATAGTTTATTAAATTTTTTATTATTTACATTTTTTTTCCATTGCTTGAAAATTATATATATATATATATATATCTGATAAATTATATATTTGAATTATCTGGATTACTCATTTATTTTCTAATTTTTTTAAAATTATTGGTTAGAGTTTAAATAATTGAGTATTTTGATATTTTAAAAATGGGATCATATGATTGGTAGGATTTTTACTTGGTGGTTTATTCCATATTTGCTTAGTTTGGAATTTGTTAGTTATTGTTTTGCAAACATGAAGTATTTTGTCATAACAATTATGTCTCCAATTAACTATGCACTAACTTTATCACTAGGAGTTAAACATTGATCTTGTCGACAATTAACTTTATTAAGAAACTATAGTTTCGCACCGTTCCTTCGGTGGAGAATAACAACTTCTGATAATCAGACTTGGGTCGTCGAGGGTAAACAAATGAGCTCTAAATCTTTGACTAGGGTCACCGAGTTTAAATAAATGATATATGATATTTTATTTTGGTAATAGTGAATTGAGAGACATATATTCTAAATTATTTGACAACTTGTATTTTTTCAGAATTATTTTGTTTTGAATTGTATTTGGTAAGTATTGTAACTATGCTATGTTATTTTGTACTAAATTATGAGTTTTTGAGAATTGTCGTGCCCCAATATTTTTAGTGGTTACTTATTGGGCTTTTGAGCTCATAAATGTGTTTTGTCAATTTTTTTCAAATCAAGCTGGTCTGTTGGTAGATAGCTTAGCGGGGAGCCATTGAGCAAAGCACCATCTAGCTTTCTTTCAAGTTAATAATGTTGTATCTTATAGTAGACCTAAACACTAACATTGTAAATTTGTTGCTTTTTGTGAACCTTGTTAGTTTGATTTTGTCTTGTGTCCAGATGTTGTAGTTTTTACTTTAAATTGGTACTTCTGCTAGATGTTATCTGCTTTATCGAGACAGGTTTTGAGGCCTTGCATACTCACTTAGTCTAAGCCTTGTGGGTATACGGCCGTTATCGGTGTATTGGGCTTTGTAGATTGGGTTCAAGGTGTGACAAATCTAAGTGGTATCAGAGCCTCAGTTAAATTTGATCTTAGCATCCCCAATAAAACTGACTGATTTGAAACTCTAGACAATCATACTTGTTTTAGCTTGACCACTTGCTAGATCATAGTTAAAATTATAGAATTGTTCTGTAGTCCTGATTTTGGGATTGGATTTGCCTCGCAGAATGCCACCATGGAGAGTTACAAGTAGGAACATGGCTAAATTACTAGGACGGGCATCTATTACTAGGGAAGTCCCTACTAAAGAGGCTAACGAAATCCCCGCTGAAGGGGGATTAAATATGGCTGACAATTAGGGAGTGATGCTGGATTTGATGAAGGAAGTGGTCGGGTTGGTGTGTGAACAGAGGCAACATCAAGCACCAGCACCACTCCCACTATCTTCTTTTCCTCCGTTTGAAGCACCAAATGAGAAAACTGCGATAAAATTCAAGAGGTCTGGTCCACCACTGTTTGAGGACTCTACCAATCTTGATGAAGTGGAAGTTTGGGTATAGGAAATGGAGAAGGCATTTGCTGTGATGAAGTACACCGAAGAAGAAAAGCTCAGGTTTGGGGTGTACATGCTCAAGGGTCCAGCAAACCACTATTACAAAGGGGTAGGAGTTTGAGTCCTAGGGACAATTGAGGAAATCCCTCTTTTGCAAATACTTCACCAAGGATAAGATGGTTCAATTTGAGAGGAAGTTTATTAATTTAACTTAGGGAAGTATGACTGCTGATGAGTATTAGATGGGGTTTGACAGGCTTTTCAGGTATGCTTCGAAATTGGTAGATGATGGCCATAGTAGAGCCCGACGCTTCTAGGGAGGCCTACATGCACACGTTTGTAGGGGTTAGCTACTTTGCACCTGACTAGTTACACAGAGATTGTAGGGTGTGCTAAATCCTTGTATATTTTATGGAGTGATACCAAGGATCAGCAAAAGAAATTTTAGGGAAAAAGGGCAGAATCTTTGATTATTAGGGAAACCGTTAGTCTGGGGATGGAGAAAAACCTAGGTTGGATGCAGGACAGCGTGTTCCTCAGACTATTAATGGACCGCTAGCTTCACGATCTCGGGGGTTCCCATTTGTTCCTCCCTGTTTTGGCCAGAGGAGATGTGCTACTTATGGAGGTGCACATGCTACCGTAGATTGCAGGCGTCCTATTGGAGCCTATTTTAGGTGTGGCAGTTTGGAGTATCGTATTGTATCGTCTCCACAACAGTCTTCTGGAGCACAAATGGCATCCAGCTTCTAAAACTCTAGGTACGTGCCTGCACCAAAGCCTCAAGCTTCCTTAGGTCAACACGCATGAAAGGAGGTGGTTAGTGAGCAACCATCTTCCTTAACTCATCAAAAGGCAGGAAGGCCGAAGACACAGGGTCTTGTTTATGAGATGACTGAGGAGGATGCATATGTCTCTAATGTAGTGGTGTCAGGTACTTTGTCAGTTTATTATGCATATGCTTATGCATCGTTTGATTCTGGAGCTACTCATTTGTTTGTCTCTTCTGCATTCATTCGAAAGCATGCTTTGCCTATTAGTGCTATTGAATATGATTTGTGTTTTGCCACTCTATTGGGAGTCAATATTATTCTTGATAGAGCATGTGTGAATTGCCCAATGTTATTGCTAGTCATGAGTTGCTAGACCGATTACATGTCATGAGTATGAAAGACTACGATGTCATCTTGTGAATTGATTTTTAGTCTGTCTCCTATGTCGTAGTTGACTTCTATGCAAAGAAGGTAGTTTTTAAAATCCCTGGAGCGATATAGTTCAGCTTTTATGGGAGTGATTATGCATCACCTCCTCATCTAATTTCCGCTCTACAAGCTCGAAAATTACTCTTAGGGTGTTCGGGTTTTTTACAATGATAATCAATGCCAAATCAGAAGGGTCAGGTTGGATGATATTCCCGTGGTGAAGGAGTTTTTTGATGTCTTTCCTGAAAGACTTTTCTAGTCTATCTCTAGACAGGGAAGTGAGTTTACTACTGATTTAGTTTCGGGAACTAACAACATCTCTAAAGTCCCCTTACATAATGGCACCTGCTGAGCTAAAGGAGTTGAAAAAACAACTTGAATATTTGCTCGAGAAAGGTTTATTCGGCCGAGTGTTTCTCCTTGGGGTGCTCTAGTTTTGTTTGTGAAGAAGGAGGATGACAATTTGCGATTGTACATTGACAACCGAGAATTTGAACAAGGTGAAAGTGAAGAATCGATACGCACTACGCGGATCAATGATCTTTTCGATCAGTTGCAGGGTTCCTAGGTATTTTCAAAAATTAACCTTAGGTCAGGATATCACCCAATTGAAAATTAAAGATAATATGATGATTTTTATAATATTGTTCACATTGGTAATGTAGTCATAATGTGACCGTTATTAATTTCTTACTAATTTTTACATAGTATGATATCTCTAAAAACAAATCTACGATTTAACCTTCAATAGTCATCATTTATCATGCATTTAGTTGATGAATCAACTTTATCCATTGTATTTTTAAAAAAATTACTTAAAAACTTATAATCTCTAAAATTAAATTTATTAAAAAAATAAAAAGCTTATATATTAGGCATCTTATATATAGGTAAACTTTTAAGTTTACCTATATATAAGATGCCTAATATATAAGTAGACAAAATTATAAGTTTACCTATAAGCTACATTTAAACTCTACCCATATTTATGTATTTATGTTCAAATTTTGTCTTAATTCTATAAGCTACATTTAAATTCATTCAAATGTTTAAATTATACAAAAATAGTTTAATTCACATTAAATACAAAAAAATAAAAAATAAAAATATCAACAATCTAAAATCCAACTCATCATACAAAAATCTAAGTTTTAATAAAATATATATATGTTTGAAGCTTTTGAAAGATTAGACTTAAAACAGTTGAGCTTAAAATTGTAGGCTTTTAAAATTTTAGAGATAATAGGCCTTGTTGTCCGAATTTCTATGTTTGGACCATACATGGATTTAAATTTGCACAATCAAGCCATGTTCAGACTAGGTCTACATTAGCACAACTTCTATCCAAACCCGTTTTATTCGGACCGGCAGGTCCAGACAAGGTATTGCCATCCCTAACAAATTGACAGAAATATACTTTGTATGTTATAGGATAATAAATTTGAAATAATCATAGAATTTAATAATAACAATAATAATATAGTAGTTATTTTAAAAAAAAGTTAATATTAGATTAATTAAATAATAAATGATTGGCAAATATTAATTTTAATACATTATAACTAATTAAATAAATTAAACCCATTTCTATATTTTAAGATTTTTAAAATATATATTAATATTCTAAATTAAATTAATAATTGAAATATTTGTAGAAATAAACTTTAATATAAAATATCAATAACACGTAAGTCTATTCATATTTCAAAACTTGACTTTAAAAAGATTTTGTTATGAATTTAAATTGATTAATATAGGCCAAAAGTTCCATCCTAGGTTTTATTTCCTATTTGGATTCGCCAGCTCTGGCTATAAATACAAAGGCCGCGGGAAAAGAGATTTGAAGAGTATTTCGAGCTGGTTTTGCTTCTGAAACCCTAGGTTTCCACGGAGGAGGGATTCGATCCTGCTTTCGAGAATTTGGTGAGTTCTTGCTCGAATCCTAGGATTGATTGTTAATTTCTTTCGTTTGTTTCTGTTTGGATTGAATGAAATTGGAAGAGATCTAGTGAATTTATGATTTTTTTATCCGATTGGTCAACAGCTTCCGCATCCATGGGTATCAAGCCAGAATCTGGCATGAGCTTCACGGACACCCGTCTGGTCTCAAGGATGCAAGGCAAACCACCTTGGATGATTCTCCGATTTGAACCTAGTTTTTGAAATTATTCATCTAATAATTTACTTTCAGGGATTTTGTTCAATTGGAGCTTCCGTGCCCGGTTGTTGTTGTGGCTGATCCCAGCCACAATGGACACTTGAAGATCTTCTTTTAGAGATCAAGGCATTGGAGTTGCAGCTTGTGTAAATGTTCTGAAGGCTGGAGTGGCTTCAAATATCCAGGCAAAGGATTTAAATACAGAGCACGTGATGGGGAGGCCATTGGATGATTCAGCAGGTGACGAGGCAGGAGAAAAGCTGAGTGGGCGAAGAAGCCAAAGGATAAGAAGGTCCAATACAAGGATGGAGGGGTTCGTCACCAATGCCAGCAGGTCCAAGCCTTGTTGAGGAGGAGGTACAACTTTAGAGAAGCTGTTACGACTACGTGGCAGTGAGATATATAAAGGCAGTAAAGAAGGGAAAAAAAGAGTAAGAAGAAAGAAGAGAAAGCTAGGCCTACTGGTGCTCCGGTCATTGTCTCCGGCGCCGGTCAGGAGGGAAGGGTTTCCCGTATTTTACTATTTTCTGGTTTGTTTTCTGTGGATCTACAGCTCTGTGAGCTTAGTTCCTTGTTATCTGTTTGTTTGAGAACCTTGTTGCTATTTTGGTATGTGGATGCTTGATCTGCTTATTTGATGGTCTGGTAGTTTAATTCCTGAAGAGATCTGATTGTCATTACTGAATCTATTGATATTTCAATATATCAGAGGAGATTTTAGCTGGGGAGAGTGAGATCTTATAGTAAATTCAGTTGATTTGGTTGATTAGTTCTGTGATTGTAGTGAATTCATCACAAATTTGGTGCTTTCATTGAGTTTGAAAATGGTCGAGCTACTAGAAACAAGGATCTAGCTGCCAAATTGGATTTGATACTGATCACTATGGATCAGAGGGAGGAGAGGATGCTAACGGCAATGGATCAGAGAGAGGAGAGGGTTAAGATGTTGGAGCGAATATGGCCACCATCTCGAAAATACATCGAGACTCATCAAACTCAAGGGTATATTGGTTCATCCTCTGGACCACCAGTTCATATTGAGGCTTTAGGAGGTCAAGAATATCGAAGATCACCAACATATCATTCCGGATCGGTGAGGGTGGATTTTTCCCAGATTTGAGGGAATTGATGTTCTCCAATGGATATATAAGGCAGAAGCAAAGTACTTTTGAATACTATCGAATTGATGAGGAAGAGAGATTGCAATTGGCTGTCATACATTTTGACGGACCGGTGGTTCCATGGTACCAAATGTTGAAGAAATCTGGTATCTTAACATCTTGGACATCATTAGTTAAAGCATTGGAACATGCTTATGGACCCTCGAGTATGAAAGCCCCGCTTATGCACTGCTTTAAGCTCATTCAGGGAGGATTCCGCTACAATTATTATGCCAACTTTTACAACCCTAGCAAATAGAGTGGAGGGAATGTCCGATTCAAAGATTCTTGGCTTGTTTTTATCGATAGGGTTAAAAATGAGAAATTCAGAGAGATGTTATACCGTGGAAGCCAGAATCAATTCCAGCAGCAGTATCTCTGGCTAAATTGTTTGAAGAGAAGTACCCAATGGCTGGCAGAGCAGGAAATAGAAGGCCAATTTTCAACCCAGACATCAGTGCTATCGGCAATCCTGGTAGAGGAGTGGCCACTCCCACACTTGCAATTAAAGCAGGTCCAGCGCTACCAGCTTTGGGACCACCAACTGCACAATCAGCTCAAGTGCCATCAGGTAATTACACTCAACCATATCGGAAGATTAGTTTCAATGAAATGCAAATAAGGAAGGCAAAGGGATTGTGTTTTAATTGTGATGAGAAATTCACTCCATCACACAAATGTGCAAATAGAAGACTATTATTGTTGCAGTGGGATGAAGAACCACCAGATAATCCACAGCAAGAAGATACTGAATTTTTGGTAGAGATGGAAAACAATCTGCAAGTTGAAGAATCTGAACCTAAGAGTTCACTTAATGCTATGAATAGTGCAGCGGTAACAGGCACCTTGAGGTTTTCGGGAAGTATTAATGGGCATCCAGTGACAATCATCGTTAGATGGAGGAAGCGATGACGACTTTTATTCAACCAAGATTGGCTCAATTTTTTTGAATTTGGAGATTCAACCCACTAAACCTTTTAAGGTTCGGTAGGCAATGGACGGGCATTGCGAGTTGAAGGAATGGTGAGAGAATTATCAATTAAGGTACAAGACTACATGCTCGAATTTTCCAGCTTTTCTTATTACCAATCGCAGGAGCTGAGGTGATAGTGGGTGCATCATGGCTGGCAACCTTGGGAGCACATATGGTGGACTACAGTAAACTATCAATACAGTTCTATCATAATGGTCAATTTATAACCTTGCATGGTGATCAGGACATTGCTCCAAAACCAGTGACAATGCATCAATTGAATAGATTATCTTCTACTAAAGGAATTGCTCGAAAGTGTTATGAAATGTCTATGAGGGAAGTGGCGTAAGAAGAAGTTCATCGAGTAATTCTTTGTCCACCAAGGAGGAAGGAGAACAGAAAATACAACTACCTCAGGAGATGCATGAAATTCTGCAACAACTTTTACTCAGATATCAGCAAGTGTTCTCCATACCAGTGGGACTACCCCCTTCAAGAAATTGTGATCATAAAATCCCTCTAATGGCAGGGTCACAACCAGTGAAAGTGAGACCCTACAGGTATCCTCATAGCCAGAAGAATGAGATAGAGATTATGGTGGCACAAATGTTGAAAGAAGGCTTGATAGAACATAGCAATAGTCCTTTTTCCTCACCTGTAATTTTGGTTAAGAAAAAGGATGGAACATGGAGATTTTGCACAGATTACAGAGCTTTAAACGCCATCACAGTGAAAGATGCTTACCCAATTCCAGCAGTTGATGAGTTGTTGGATGAGTTACAAGGTGCCAAGATTTTTTCTAAGCTAGACCTGAGGTCAGGCTACCACCAAGTGCTACTGCAGGCAGAGGATAAGTGCAAGACGGCCTTTAGAACCCATCACGGGCATTTCCAATGGTTGGTTATGCCATTTGGATTAACCAACGCCCCAGCTACTTTTCAGGCTCTCATGAATGGGATTTTTCAATTTGCTATGAGAAGGTTTGTCTTGATATTTTTTGATGATATCCTGGTTTATAGTATGGATTTGGAGAGTCACATTAAACATTTGGAGGTGGTATTAATTACACTCATTGACAACCGCTTGTTTGCTAAGTACTCCAAATGTAGTTTTGGAATGACACAGATTGAATATCTTGGCCATTTAGTTTCAGCTGAGGGAGTCCAGATGGACAAAACCAAAGTGGAGGCAATTATGCAGTGGCAGGTACCTAAAACCATCAAGCAGCTGAGAGGATTTCTGGGTTTAAGTGGATACTACAGAAGGTTTATCCACAAATATGCTACATTAGCATCTCCACTTACTGATCTGCTCAAGAAGGATAATTTCCTGTGGACAGATGAAGCTCAAGAAGCTTTCTTGAAATTAAAACAGGCAATTGTAGCAGCTCCAGTATTAAAGTTACCAGATTTTTCACAGTCATTCATATTAGAAACTGATGCATCAAGAACTGGCATAGCCGCTGTGTTGAGTCAGAATGGTCATCCTATAGCCTACTTCTCCAGGAAATTGACTTTTCAAATGCAAAAGCAATCAGCTTATGTGAGGGAGTTATTTGCAGTTACAGAAGCAGTGGGGAAATTTAGGCATTATTTGGTTGGGCACAAGTTCATTATTAGAACAGACCAAGAAGCATTAAAACACCTGTGTCAACAAGCTATACAAACACCAAAGCAACAGAGATGGCTTCCGAAATTATTGGGGTATGACTTCTCTATTGAGTATAAACCAGGGAAAGAGAACATTGCGGCAGATGCATTGTCAAGGAGCTTTATGGCTTTTTCTTCTATACAGTATGATATCATTTCTATGATTCAGCAATCACAGTTGGAGGATCCTGTTTGTGCACCCATCATTCAACAATTAGAGTCTCAACAGTTGGTGGATACAAAATATGTCTGGAGAAATCAACTATTGTGGTATGAAGGTAAGATAATGGTGCCAAATAATACTGCAATTAGGTCATCATTACTGTATGAATACCATGCAACTCCAGTAGGGGGACATGCAGGTTCATTGCGAACTTATGCAAGAATGGCATTACAATATTATTGGCAAGGAATGAGGCAGGATGTGATTCAATTTGTTAAGAATTGCCTAGTTTGCCAAAAAGCAAAATCTGCTCACACTTACCCTGGGGGGTTATTACAGCCATTGCCAGTGCCTCAACAGATTTGGGAAGACATTGCAATGGACTTTATAGTGGGATTACCAATGTCCAAAGGATTAACAGTCATTTATGTGATCATTGATCGTTTATCTAAGTTTGGACATTTTATTCCTATGAAGGCAGAATTTAACAGTGCAAGTGTGGCTGAAGCTTTCATTAACAACATAGTTAAACTTCATGGAATTCCTAAGTCGATAGTGAGTGATCGTGATAGGACTTTCATGAGTAAGTTCTGGCAACATCTTTTCAAGGCAATGGGAACTTCTTTAACTATGTCTTCAGCATATCATCCACAAACAGATGGGCAATCAGAGGCTTAAATAAGTGCATCGAGCTATATCTGCGTTGTTTTGTCTCAGAAAATCCAAAAGCTTGGGTGGAATTACTACCATGGGCACAATATTGGTATAACACATCTTTCCACAGCAGTGCAGAAATGTCTCCATTCAAAGTGGTTTATGGAAGAGATCCCCCGCAATTGATTGCTTATTATTCAAATGAAAACGACCCTCCTGAGGTAGCATTACTTCTACAACAAAGAGATAAGACTTTGGCACAACTGAAACAAAATCTTCTTAAGGCTCAAGCAAGGATGAAGAAGATGGCAGATAAAAAATGCACAGAGGTATCTTTTGAAGAAGGAGATTGGGTATTGGTTAAATTACAACCATACCGACAGCACTCATTAGCTTTGAGAAAGAATCAAAAGTTAGGCATGAGGTATTTTGGGCCCTTCAAAGTTATACAGAAAATTGGTGCTGTCGCATATAAGTTACAACTGCCAATTGAAGCTCGCCTACACCCAGTGTTCCATGTATCATTGCTAAAGAAATGCAGTGGAGATCCACAGACTTTTACTCATGCTGTTCCACTACCATTACTAACCACAGAGGAAGGTCCACTATTGCAACCAGCATCGATATTGCAATTCAGAAAAATACTTCATAATGGACAGGAAATTTTACAAGCTTTGGTACAATGGGAGAGTTTTCAAAACGGGAACAGCACATGGGAAGATGTTGATCAGCTTAGGAAACACTTTCCTCAGTTAGACCTTGAGGACAAGGTCAGAGTTAATGGAGAGGGTAATGTTCTGAAGGCTGGAGTGGCTTCAAATATCCAGGCAAAGGATTTAAATACAGAGCACGTGATGGGGAGGCCATTGGATGATTCAGCAGGTGACGAGGCAGGAGAAAAGCTGAGTGGGCGAAGAAGCCAAAGGATAAGAAGGTCCAATACAAGGATGGAGGGGTTCGTCACCAATGCCAGCAGGTCCAAGCCTTGTTGAGGAGGAGGTACAACTTTAGAGAAGCTGTTACGACTACGTGGCAGTGAGATATATAAAGGCAGTAAAGAAGGGAAAAAAAGAGTAAGAAGAAAGAAGAGAAAGCTAGGCCTACTGGTGCTCCGGTCATTGTCTCCGGCGCCGGTCAGGAGGGAAGGGTTTCCCGTATTTTACTATTTTCTAGTTTGTTTTCTGTGGATCTACAGCTCTGCGAGCTTAGTTCCTTGTTATCTGTTTGTTTGAGAACCTTGTTGCTATTTTGGTATGTGGATGCTTGATCTGCTTATTTGATGGTCTGGTAGTTTAATTCCTGAAGAGATCTGATTGTCATTACTGAATCTATTGATATTTCAATATATCAGAGGAGATTTTAGCTGGGGAGAGTGAGATCTCATAGTAAATTCAGTTGATTTGGTTGATTAGTTCTGTGATTGTAGTGAATTCATCACAGTACCCTTCTTCCATGGCAGTTGCGGTGCGTTTGAAAGAAATCATGCAGCCGTAAGTGTGCCTCAGCTTCTGTTCGCTGATTTTCTATGCTGTTAAATTACTGTTTTTGTAGTGTTGGTTTCTTGAACTTTCTTTTGCAGGGATTTTTCTCAAGGACATGAGATTAGTAGTTGTAAGCCTTTCAGAATGTGCATATCTGATGACGATCTCAAGGATTTTGATAGTGATGATGGAGAGAGGTCTGATATGAGTCCAGGGAAAGGCACTCGATTTTCCTGTGCTGATTTTGATTTGAGGTAATTTCTGCGGTCATCTCATTTAATTGTATTATTATGCAAGATAAATTTGATATTGTTCCAGAAATCATGATAAATCTTTGCAGTTGTTTGGTTTATTGGTTGTGAGGGGGTAGGGTGAATTACATATTGGTGATCACAAAGCCTGTGTGAGAACTTATAAAATGGGAAAAAGCATAAAGAAGAGACAAATACAAATGGACTAGATTATTTTGCTAACTAGGGAGGATGAATAAGTTGATAGGAGTTGGACATATTTGAACATGGCTGGAAATGGTGATGCTCAAACCATTGCTAGTAAACAATTTCTTTCATCTTCAAACAATGTCATTCCCTGAGATTGCCATATTTTTATGACAGTGGCTTATCAAAGTAATCAACAAATGTTTACCCTATATCAAGCTATGAAACAAAATAATATGCATTTAATTACTGTAAGTCCCTTCGTTTATTTATGACTTTGTAATTGACATAATTAGGTCAATGATTTGGATAGATGCTTAGAACTTTTGGTGGGGCAAAATGGTCTGTCAGAAAACTTTTGTTGGTGTCAATGGAAGACTGAAATTCTGCCGTTTTGTCAAAGTTTACAAGGGGCCCCTTTGTTTCCCTTGAATCCTTGATGAAAGAACTCAAAAATCAGCATGAAGCGAGGATAACTAGAAAGGATGTCATATCAAATAGAAAGTATGAGTTCACCTAGATTTTGTTTGAAATTTTGTATGTCCAAAAGTCGAACTGATTGTATTTATCAGCAATATGGTGCCTGCAATAGATCTATATTAGGTTTGATGTTGTTAGCAAGTATTCTTTTTAACGTCACTAAAGGCAAGCTTTGGCGGATGACTTAATCAAAAAGTTTGTTTATATATTTGCACATTCAATTATATCTTGGATGAACGTGACATGACCAACTTTGCTAGCTATCTGGAAAATACAAACCGGGACCTATGAAGTATCCTCCAAGAGATTGTGACACATGAGTACTCGAGACTTTGAAAATAAACAACGAAATAAAATATAGAAGAAGACAAGAAAGGAATGCGATCAAACTTATCATTTTTCTTTGTTGCATTAGTTAGCCTATACCACATGGATCTTGTGCTGAAGTATGATGATAAAATCACCATCTTTTGCATTCTAACTTCATATTCTTCTTGATGTTTCCAGCAAATTTCCTTCAAGTACTTTTCAAATTAATTTCCTTTTGGGTAATTTTTGGATTCCAGTTTTCATGCAACTGATTTCAAGATTTCGAACTTTATATTTCACTGGTCTAGATTGATTCTACTTAGCATATTCATCAACTTGGCTGGTCAATATTGATTATAATCGGTGACTATTAAGGGAATAAGCATCCATTGATTCACACATGAGACTTAGAGAAGTTGGGAATTTCAGGATAACCAAGAACTATTATAATGCATTGAGTAATGAATGAACCTACAACCAAACAATCAAATGCATGCGTTTATGTGTGAACAAACAATCAAATGCATGCGTTTATGTGTGAAAGATCATTACAATAGTTCATGTTCCGACCTTAACCTTTGACTAAAAATTGGCATTCTCAACCTGATTATGTTACAGTCCTTTGGTACATGTTTCAGTACTATATAGATCTTTCCATCAAACTTGGACCTACTGTATAGCTATCTATGATTCTATATTTATGGACCTTGGGGGCTGCCTTGATATACTATGTTGAATCATAATAGCTTGCTTTATTGATTTTCTAGAAGTTGAACAACTAGTAATTATCATCATTTTTTTCCTTCAAATGTGCTTTTACTAAACACCTTCATCCCAGTGACTCAGAAAGTTTCGAGGAGGAGGGTGTTGGGACGCAGTGGCTTAGGACCATAGTCCCACATCGCCTGTGGGAGACGCTTCCCTCTAGTTGATATACTACCACCAACCCTTCCTCGAAGCTGCGGTTATGGAGAAGTTAGGGGTGGTGGGTCCCTGTCTTAACATGGTATCAGAGCTATGGCTAGGATCTTGGGTCCCACATCCGCTGTGGGCCCAGAGGGGTGTTGGGACGCAGTGGCTTAGGACCATAGTCCCACATCGCCTGTGGGAGACGCTTCCCTCTAGTTGATATACTACCACCAACCCTTCCCTATGGAGAAGTTAGGGTGGTGGGTCCCTGTCTTAACAGAGGGATATCTCAAGATCACACTTCATTTGCCGTATAAGAAAAGTTACGAGGAGAGCATCTTATTTGAATATGAACTTGAGCGTGAGACAAAAGTTAAGGTGTATATTCCATATGCTTTCCCATTTTACTTCTGTAATATTGGTTTCTGGTATGCTTGTATAGTTTTTCCTTGAAAATGATTAATGACTCAACCATGTTGCTGGTGTTTTTGGTTGGATCTCTAATAAGGTGTAACATAGATTTTGAAGTTTGAATTTGGTCTAGATGTTAAATTTCTAATTAAAATTATATTATTCCTATTAATGATTGATAGTTTTTAATTAAATGATGATACCAATTATTATGACAATGTTTATTCTAAGGATGCCAATTAAATTTTGTATGTGTGCACAAGAAACACGATAGGCCTTAATGGGACTTCAAGTTCTCTTTTTTTGAAAGAATGTTCATACATTACGTTTGGCATCATTACTATCTTCTTCAATTACAAATATGTCAGGTGTAAACTATCTGGTGTTTTGTTTGACATTAAGATTTTGTTCTTTAATTATCAGGAAGCTGTCAGGTGTAAATTATCTTCTTTGGAGGCGAGCCTAAGATTTGAAAATGACTTTGCATTAATTCGTGTTGCAACATTTGTTCGGGAAAGGAAAGAGGCAAATGTGAGATTGGATAAACAGCATACGCGCAAGATGTAAGTTATTCTGGTTTTCTTGATAATTGTTTTCAGTTTATGTCATGATTGAAATGCTTGCAAGCCATGTTGCTTTGCAAGTCATGTATAAGTTCAAATATAATCTAAATTGTGTTGAACCTTGGCATTGATTGAACATAGTGGTTGATGTAAATCTCCCTTTTATTAATTTATTAAACACAAAATCAGAACTTAAAAGGCATTGAAGATGTCTATTTATCATTTTTATTTGTGAATTAATGTTGTTTAGATTCTCTAGAAATTGAAGATAGATGTAAAGTTCACTACAAGAAATTATACTTTTTGTGATAATCAAAGTCGCTACTAAAAGAAGTAATTTTGGTCACTAATATTAATAGTGGCCATTTTTTTAGTTCGTCACCTCTTGTCACAAGTACCTCCGTAGCAAATACAATAGTGACCACTTTAGAAATTTGGCCACAATTACGCAAAAAAAATTGTGACCAAATTATTGTCACTAAAAACTTCAATATCCGTGATCAAACAAAGTGGCCACAAATACTAAACATTTAGCGGCTAAATTGTTGTCACTAAAAACTTTAATATTTGTGATAAAATTGTATTGTCACAAAAACCTTACTATTTGTGACAATTTTGTTGACACAAAAAAAATATGAAATAGTGACAAGTAAAGTAGTCACAATAGTTCATTTTATTGTGACACCATTGTTGACACTAAATAATTGTAAATAGTGACAAAATATTTTGTGACGGGTGTTATTTTCATTAGTGACTATTACTTTGTTGCTAATGTTTTTTGAAATAATGGAATTAAAAATATTATCTGTTACGATAGTATTGTTACACTAATTTTGCACTAATGTAATAAATGTGTTACAAATAATATTATTTTATACAAATTAAAACAATCACATCGTAACAAAATAAAGAAAATTATTAATATTATATAAAATTATTCAAAATGTACAAAATTTAAATTTCAAATATATAGATTGAAAAATAAAAACAAAACAAAATTATAAAATAAATAATTATTCTAAACTACTCTCCAAGATGAGGCACTCCCTATGCATTTGATTCCTACAAAACAAACCAAAAAAAGGAATCAAATAATTAGTTTATATGAAATTGAGATTTTAATTTATAATAGTATAATAAAAATGATAAGAAATTATACTTACTATTTAACATTTTATAAAATTTTATAGTTACATGACTAGTTGGGGCACTTGATGTTGGGCTAGTTGATGGATGTCCAATTGGGGTAGATGGATTGAGTAAGATACTAGGAATTAATCCACTATCTCCCAAATGCGCAAAAATAGTTGAAACTTGTTTCATTTCCATGGCTTGCTTCTCAATAGCTACGTGTTGAGCTTGAATCTTCTCTTCTTGGTTTTTTGTGATTTCATTTAGTCTAGCAACCTCATCATCTAAATCATTTGCACGCTTTTTTGCAGCCTCAGCTTCTACTAAAATTTGACTGTTTTGTTGAAATGTAGATGTTATCCCTTTAAGACCTAAACCACGTGAGTAACTTGACTTTCTTTCTAAAACAAGACCAAAATGCTCAACGAGTGGTAAAGGTGCAGATGAAATCTTTTCTCTATTCTTTTCACCCTCTTTTTGAAGTTTGTCCTATATATTAATATAAAAATTAAGAATTCAGTAAGGTAATTTTAAAAATTTCTTATAAGAAATTTTAGTTTGACTATGACTCCATACCATTATTTCTTCACCATTTGGAACAACCCAAGTTCCATTTGGTCTTTGTCGTGATAACTTCCAAACTTTAACAGCATCTGGCCATTCATCAGAATCTTTATCTTTCTAAAATAACATAAAAAATCAATAATTAATTGAAACATTTGTTTAAAATACAAATTTAAATTTAAAAATATGAATTAAAATTTTTCTTTACCATATCATATGCTATCTGTATAATTTACTTTGTGCCACTAACTGCTTTCAACACTTGATTTTTGCTATTATTTGTGTTTCTTTCACTTTGCTTCTGCATATAAATAAACAATCTATTTCTAATAAAGAAGTCAACTAGAAAGATAGTTAAAGTAGTTATTTTAAATTTACCTTAAAGTTTTGAGTCTTCCATTTATTGTCAATCAACCATTGCCAATCATCTTTATCCACATCCTCTGGACAATCTTTGCCCTTAAGATACTTTTGGTGCAAATGATAATGCCTATTTCTATATTGTGATTGTATTTGTTTCATCACAAAGGGTTGCACCTCATTTGAAAAATTAAATTTGTCCTGAAATTTGTATAAAAGAATATAGATTAAATAATTTCAATAATCAATTTTCTTCTGAAGAAAAGAATTTAGAATGTACATCACAAGTTGATTATGATTCCCTTCCAAACATATAGCTTAATAATGGAAGAATTTTGTAATAAATAAGTAAATGTGACATGTTAAAATAGCTACATATGTGCCTAAAATATTAAATTTGTTCTAACTTCGAACTTTAAGCCTTATATATTAAGAATTTGTAAATAATTATTCGTACCTTTAAAAATATCCATATTGTCTTGATATCTTCATCAGGAATCTTTGTCCAACAAGAAACCTGAAGTGGTGCAAGTTGCCGAATGGCCAATGTGACTTTTGATTTGAAAAGATTGGCATGCTTACCGCATACTTTATAGTATGGAGGAGGAAATTGAATATCGATTTGTTTTCCTTCGGCCTTCTTCTTGGCAAGCTTTATATTGATAGTTGGCCCTCGTCCACGTTTTCTAGAACTACTATTTCCTATTTAGAAAAGTAACAATTAATAAACATATAATATTACATATAAAAATTTATTAATACACCCATATAATTTTAAACATCACGTCACCTGTGGCAACAACAACTTGTCTTCCAGACCTAGATGCTTTATATGAAGTTCCAATTATAGTATTGGAATGTTGAGTATGAACATCTTTATCTTGAGACTCATCTACCATCTGAGGAACATTTTCTTCATTATCTGAACTTTCCATATTTTCATATCTTTCAATGGCAGCCATCTTAAACTTACAAAGATAAGTACTTATTAGGAAAGCAAGCAAAATAAACATTGATTAAAAGGTGTATTAACAATTAAGTGTTCCATTATTAAAATTAAACTATATAATACCTGGAATGGCATCTTTGTCAAAGGATCAATATCACCTTTAGCTATACCTTGAACCAACTTTTGTGGTAGCCATGTAAGATTAGTTAAGATCTCATAGATATTTTAACAAAAAAAGAAAACATCTATAATGAAATATGACTGGATCTACCCAGATAGCAAGGATATGGGCCTCAAAAACTCCAATTCAAAATCACAGAAATCATGAGGAATGATCGACAAAGTGCCGCGATATCCTCTTTGTAGTATCTCATAAACTCTTTGGTGTTGAAATGCCCAAATGAGCTAAAAGTTTCCTCATAGAGTAATTGGAATGGTGACTAGAGCTGCTACCTCAATTGTGATTAACCTAAAAGAACTATCAACTATATTATTCATTAACCAAGACATTGGTACATTTCATGATACTTGAGACCAAACATATGAGATTGTGCCCAACTTCATGGCGTTCTTATCGTATCATTGGAACATTTGCTTAAAATAGAAAGTATTCAATGGATGAAGAATTTCTTTACCTTCTCTGCATACACTCAGAACTTTTGGACAAGAATGCACGTAGCCTTTCGTTTTCAAAGCCAATGCACCGAACCCAATGATTGTGTAGGTAGTCACATCCACTAAAAATGCACATCTCGAGTAACATATTTTTAGTAAATCCACTAAAATCAAGATCTTTATTTTTCCTAACATTTGAGACACTCTAGAATTCAACTTTTCATCAAATTTGTCCATTGCAAAATAATCTGATATTCCAAAATTATAATTTTTAAAATGCATATATAAAAGGATGACATCATGAATAAAAGACTAGCTATTGAATGACTAGTGGAAGGTGCATTGCATATAAATTAGAAAAGTTGAGTTTAATGTATGAATTTAAATTTGTATATAACTTACTCTATCACACCCAAATGGTATTAAGTCTGAGTCCTCAGTAATGACTACATCAACAAGCTTATTAATGGACATAAACGACATTTGGGCATCAGCCTCATAGGGCGCCACAAGATAATGAATTTTTTCCTTCTTCAAAATTGAAGTGGTTTTAGCTTTGCAAGAGCACTTTCAAAATACACTATGAATAAAAACATGAAATATGGTAGAAACTAGAAGATATCTTTTTTTACCCAAATTAAATTTTTATTATTACCTGGATTAACTCCCAGGCAATTGATGGTGAGATATCAATAGCTTTTTGGAAGCATTCATAAGCAGACGAGGAATTTCCATTAGCCTCATGTTCAAGTGCTCGTTCAAGGTTTTCTTTCCTCACCCTGCATTGTTAAAGTTACTAAGATAATTATCACAATGGTTACTATTAAAAAACTATTATTTTAAAATAAAATTTGCTTACTTCAGGAACAAAACCTAAGAATAAAATTGAAAATTGCTATTGCATATGAAAATTGAAAAATGACCTATCAGTGCATGTTAAGATTAAGAGAACCCATTGTCATATACCTGGCACGCTTTGTTTCTACATCAATCTTCATTGGCATGAGGCCGCCATCAAATATAAGAATAGGTTTGACACCATGGCTACGTAATAGATTCACTCTATGCATGCAATAATCAGTATGCCTGAAAATTTATAAAAGCATATAGATGGATTAAACTATTAATTTATTCAAACAAATAAAAGAGTATCTTTTCAATATTTGTAATTTTAGAAAAATCAAGCTCTTAGATCCTTGATTAAATGTAACATCATAAGCAAGTATATAGTTTTAGAAATAACACAATATTCATAAAAATGCTTGATTAACTATTCATATGCTTGACAATCTACTGCTAAGATTCGTATTACTACTCATTAACTGTTAATGGCAAAACCAAAAATCACTAGTAGGGGAATAGCCTAATGTAAAAATAATCATGTAGCAAGGCAATTGTCTCCCATTAAAAATAATGCGATTATATAATGATTAAAAACAACCATATGTATTTTGTTCAATGATCAAAATTACATTTGCATTCTTGATAACTCTACATGGCACATCACCTAATATCATTTCAATGTCATCGTCATTTATTATATTTACATTGGTCAGTTTTGATATCATATTAAACAATAAATAATAAAAAAAACAATGAATTGTCTAGCCTATTGGGCAAAAAAACTAAATAATGTCCTCATTAATGCATGTTGTGGTATCTTTGATGAACGCTACAAAGGAATCCTATCTCAAGAATCTAAATCTTTGACACTAATAGCCCATCTAGAGATCAGTTCACATTGGATAATATGAGTTTTTATTCTTAGATTTTGTTCCTAAAAGGAAAATTGTTGTTTTGAGGTTTTTGTTTTCTTTTTTAAATGGTCAAGTAATATGAGTTTTGGTAAGTTTTTGTGGCTTATTAGAGTACTGCATGCACCCTCTTTGTGTTTTTTTTAAATGGTCAAGTAATATGACTTTTGGTAAAGTTTATACCCAAGGAACAATAAATGGTAGATTTTATGGATACCAAATTTCTTGTAATCTTGTATATTTAATCTTGAGTTGTACAATGACATAAACAACAATTAAAAATAATAGAGTCAATATTAAACACATTAGCTTATTTTTAATTATTTTTAATCAAATTTTGCACATGAAGTTATATTTTATTAAATTGCTCCTACTCAATTGTTTTAGAATATTTCGGAAGTTTCATTTTTTGAATTTCTCAATATATACCTTATTTTCAGGTTATGTTATTTTAAATTGATAGAATCAAGTAGCAATTATTTTTCTCACTCTTATATTTAATATATATATGGGCATGCTAGACGCCCTCATTATCTAAATTGTAAAGATTTCAAAGTCAACCTTTTGCCTTAGCAAGTGAAACCAATTTCAACTCTTCTATGGCAGAGAGGGCACACCAAACCTTTTGAATTATAAACTTTATGTTAAATAATAGAAATTATAATAACATT